>NC_140971.1:62454819-62497319 GCF_056783735.1 Eptatretus burgeri
AAAGTTTTGGTGCCTCTGAATTGGTTTCAAGAATCCCTCGTGCAGTGCCCACGCTGAAGCCGGTCCACCAACAATCCGAGTAAGATTAAAAGACTCCGTTCTCCTTTGTCTGGTTCCTTCTCATCTGGAAGCTTTCCACAAGCACCATCTTCGCTGGTGATCACTATCGAGCCTTTCTCATGGGAAACCATTTGCTAATTGGACAACACCGTGAACTTGCACCGCATGTGCACCGACACGCGATGACTCTTTGACATCGGCACCGTTTGCACCTCCTGCCCCAGGAGCTCTTGCCATCTCGTCACTGCCAATGAGCACAACATTTGGCTTCAAAAAATGGCAGGAAAAAGCTCGGGAGACATTGGTACACCCCCCAACCCTCTCCCCCACAGAGTACGAAACGCATAGATCATTGGATGCAATCTTGCAATCGCCAAAGGTGTGCCGTTTGCTCGCCGACAAGATGGTGTCAGGAAGATCAATCTTTGTCCACATCAGTTCGTTGCTTGACACGCTGGTATGCAAGTCCATTGGTTACACGTAATTGCAAACAGGTGCATTTTCATAACCCTCAAGATTTTCGGGAGGCAATTCCTCACCAGGCCACACGCTGTGAAGCACGTGTTGCAAACCGCAAAGTTGCATGAACCAGAGTCAACAGTGAACGTCGTGAAAAAAAAAGAATGAATAATGCAACGTACGAGAACATTTTCTGCAACAAAATGTGAACATCATACCGAGAATACAGAAAATCTGGACCAAGTTA
Organism: Eptatretus burgeri; assembly: GCF_056783735.1. Lineage (NCBI taxonomy): Eukaryota > Metazoa > Chordata > Myxini > Myxiniformes > Myxinidae > Eptatretus > Eptatretus burgeri. The sequence continues at coordinate 62,455,586 of NC_140971.1, forward strand.
TCGACCCAAATGCCGACTCCTGCGATGCGCGCGCACGCACGCACGCACGCACGCACGCACGCACGCACGCACACACGCACACACACACCTTACATATGATTACAGACAGAGCAGTCAGATCAAGGTACTATTTGAAGGTGTGTGCTCCAAGATGCAGCCACTCCTGCTGTCACCGAATCTGGAACTAGTTTTTGCATGATCCAGTTCTACAGGAATGAGAACACACAATCAGATAATTGGAAGATGAACCTTGTTTGTATTTCAGAAAACAAATTAATAAAACAACTCATGTTTTTGTAAAACAAAAATAAACATACTTTAAATAGCTGTATCCTGAAAAAATGAAGTTTCGATCAAAACAGGAGGAAAATACGACCGCTACCACCACTACTACGGAATATCATAACCTCAATTAGTCCCATCAACTTGTGGGTTTCTGGCCAAATTCTTTCACGACAAAGTCGACCAGGCCAGAAAGCGATTTGGGCGGAATTTGTAATTTGTTTCGGGTGATTATGTCCCAACTCTTCTTGAAACATTTGAACATTCACCAACGACCAGTGTCGGTAGACTTGTCCTCAGGATTGATGTCCTTCTATTGGACAGTGCTCGTATTGATGCCTCGACCTGCCTACGAAATGGCAGAATTGTAGTTTATAGCTGGGTCGAGGTTCGAACAAGACAGCTCAAATGTGAGCAAGCGTACCTCCAGTTTAGACTATTCTGGAAGCCCCCACTATTGCACCCTTTACTCCTGTTGTATTCACATTCTCTTTGAAGAGTTTGATTGTTCCCGATATCAAAATAAAAATCGCATTGCTTACAATTGCAGTTGGATGTTCATTTCAGGAAACGCTCATCATTGGAGAATAACAATAATAATTTAAAAAAAACAGTCCCTGTGATCCAAATCTGATCTGTATACTTTAGGCTGGACAATGAAAGTACTGATTAGCAAACAGTTAGCTGAACATTCCTTAAACGTGCAGAGCTTTCATCATGACTGATACAATCGTGAAAGGTTTTGAAAAATTAAAAAACCTCTTTTAGAAACATTTCCAGGGCTGGCAGGATAGCTTTGAGGTATGTGCCTTCGCCTTTGAACTGTCTGGCGTGGGTTTGATTCTCAACCCAGCTGTAAGCTGTCACCCGGGTGTTGCACATACAGGGAGATCTCTCTCACTCACACACACACACACACACACACACACACACACACACACACACACACACACACACACACACACACACAATTATCTCTGTGGAAAATTTATTTGTTCCTTCAGCACGGGTGCACGCCAAACTTCAAATTACAAACTCCAAACTCGGGGTACAAATACAACTTTGTGTAGGGGTAACATAGGCTATGTGGCTGCGGCCTCCTGCAGGGGTGTGGAGGTGCAGGATGGTATATTCTCCATATAAATGTGTACAGTGTATCACCACCTTGTGGTGGGGGCAGAGGCTATTACAATGTCCAAATTTCCTTTGACAACAAAGGGTTACTTGTTTACATTTATCTTCTGACACAATTTCAAATAAATATAGATATACGTATAAAAACGAAAAACAAGTTCAGTCCATCCATGAAGCCGCGTGACGACATGTCGATTAATTACGTCCTGTTTGAACGTCAATTGCACATTGACTTCACACACATACCCACCAGAACTTCTACAATTATCCTGTATGGCAGGAGGTCACTATTCAATTCCTGTTGAGGGGCCTTGATGATGCATACAGCATGACATTGCACATCATCCAGGTTCTTAAGGTGCATAGTACTTGCAGACATCCATGCGAGAGGAACATCCTCAATTGTGCTCCAGATATGGGCGTTGTACACTTGGGCTCAACCAGGTGGATTCAAATATGGAGCAATACCACTGTTGCGAATTCTGGCCCGCCCGGCGTGCGATCGGCCGCTTGACTCGAATGGCGGCCGCTTCACCCACCGAAACGGACAATTCAGTCGTGACCCTCCTGGAACTACCGCCAGAAACCAGTCACAGGTGGGGGTTTAACCCCACCACCACCCAGTCCGCAGTCCACCCGCGCGAGATAGGGTAAATCGCTGAAAGTCGATATACCTATGGTACTCGCACGGGTAATCTGCCGAGGGATGGGACCACTCCGCAGGCCAACTCTGGACACGAACCGCTTAAGCGGTTCATTCCGTATTACAGGGATAACCGACCGGAGTTATCGTCGGCGTTGACGGTTCCGATTAATTACCGGGATGTTGAAACCCACTACGAATCCCTTACGTGATGCAAAATGGAGATTCAATTAAAGGAAAAGATGAAGCAAAACGGGGAACAATGGGACGAGCACATTTAATACGCGACACACGGAAGCACGTATTTACAGTCAGCAACAGTTTTAATACATGTATTCAATCAAAGCAAAGAAACAAAAGCAAGGACACAATGCAGAGCTACAACCGAATATAATTTACACGAGCACAGGAACACTTAAACAATTCTACTTCACCAGACTGGCGCCACACACACACACACACACACACACACACACACACACACACACACACACACACACACACACACACACACACACACACACACACACACACACACACACACACACGTTTACACAGAACCCAAAAGAAATGGAAGTCGCGACTTCCCTGAGCGTGTCGAGTCCTTCCTTTGTGACCGCAACTCCAAGCCCCTCCGGCGTGGTCCGAGAGCTCATGCGGCGCATCGCTTGTGTGGTCCGCTCGACAGTATGGATGGGGTTTTGGGGAAACAGATGGGGTTTGTTCGGCGCTATTTTCCGCGCTCGCTCACGGTGTCCCAGGGCTCACACGAGGATCAAAGAAGCAAGGCCAAACGACGACAAGACGAACCCATAGGAACAAGACCTGACTGGAACAAGAACCCGACAAGAAGCTGCCCGAACCAGAAGACCAACACGAACCCTCCTCGTCCGCCCCTTTTGCAGCGCGGGGCTCCGCCCTTCGCCCAGCCCCGTTTCTGGGTCCCCCTCCCTTCTGGAAGCTTCCCAAAAAGGGGCGTGCCCTCTCGTTCCCCCCTCCCCGCGCCGTGCGGGGGACGAAGAAAGTCAGTTTTGGCTCGGGGCCAGGGAATTATTCCCCCAAAATCAGGTCCCCACCTTTTTTCACCTTTGACCTCCGGCTCAAATCGCACCTCCCCCATGCCAAAGCGCGGGAACAGCAGAAGGGAAAATCCCACAGGCATTGTTGGTTTTCTTCCTCACGTGCTGTACGACGAGGGAAGGAAGATTCGGGCGGGAGATGCCCCTTCGCACCCCGGCCGCCGCTGCCACTCCGCCCCTCCCATCCATCCCGTGGAGATCGTGACCACACGGTGCTCGTTGAATGGAAAGTGGCGAAGATGTGGTAGCGTAGTTGTGGATAGTGGCGTCGTGGTGTGAATTGCGTGTTTGTTGGTGTCGTGTAGTGAATGACGTGATCGTTGAGATGTTGGTTGTGGCGATGTTCGTTGTTGTTCTTGCACCAAATTAACGACATCAAAAGAAAAACGACTAACTGAAGAATCACAGCCCGAATGGATCACATATATTCCCTCTATACAACGGGTTTGGACTAACTACATATGAACTTACCAATATATCTCACCTGAGGACCCTTTATTGTGTAATGCGAATTTCCACAACCGTAACACTACCCCATTCCTTTTTTACAGACTCGTGCCGAGTCGTCAAATTTTCGTGTGCCATCTTGTGTGGTTCTCCCTAGTAAGTTTTACCTTCGGATCCCTGAGTGCGACATTCATGTTATTCGTGTCCCCAAAATAAATAACCTACGGGCTGAGTAACTCACTAAACAAACCCACTCATACGGACGACCGGCGCTAAGACACACATGCCGGGGGCGCACTCATATACAATACACAACTTAACACCTTAACCTTACAAATCTTACACTAACCATGGCCCAGGATCAATGGACTCTGCAAAGAGAAAAGCAGTTAGCAGAGAGCCAGGCTGCTTGCATGCAGTCTCTGGCTCAGGCAATGCAGGTGACGGAGAATGTGGCCGGCTGCACACACGCAGTCCAAGGCCTCCCCTTTTGAAATGAACGCAGTGAACCACAACAGTGCATGGGCTGCACAAACGCAGTCTCCGTGCCAGCTCAAGTGGCACACGCAATGAACGCAACGGCGCTTGAGCTGCGCAACGCAGTCTCCGTGCCAGCTCAAGTGGCACACGCAATGAACACAACAGATGGATGGGTGGATGGTTGAATGGATGAATGGATGGATGCAAACACGGTGCACGGGCCGCCACTGCAGGCCCGTGTTGTAGCTGCCAACAGGGCAGTCCTCGCAAACTGCGCGACGATCCTGGTGCGCATGGAAATGAACAGGGGGCGGGGCAAATGCAGCACAGAACAGGGGCAAAATATGACGAGGGCAGTGGGCATGGCATGGCAAAGGTAAAGGCAGGCAGGCAAGGCATGACAAGGGCGCTGTAGCAAACACAGCCGGCAGATGAACTGGCCGGCACAGGCCTTGCAGCAAACACAGCCGACAGACGATCCGGCAGCACAGGCCTTGCAGTAAAACAGCCGGCAGACGGTCGACCGGCACAGGCCTTGCAGTAAACAGCCAGCCGAGGAAGTTGGCCAGCCTTTGCCTTGAAATAGAGGTCAGTGGAGGGAGTGCGGTGGTGTTGGCCACTCAGAAGGCGGGCTCAGACCTACCTACTGTCTCCCTCCGAACCTATCGCCTTTGCCTGTCTCCGTTCATACCCACCCCCTTAATTTGTCAAGGATCAATTTAGCCCCAACTTATTTTTTGTTTTTATTTTTATTTTCACTTCCCCACTAGAAATCGTCCCCTAACCCCCTTTACTGTCATTGTTCGGCTAATCTATTGTCTCCGAGCCTACTCCCAACCCCTACGTTCCCTTCCCGGAGGGGAATAAGGGAGAGCTAGCGTCCTGTGTCGAGGCCCAAATCAAGCCTCAGGATGGCCTCCTCGGAGTTCAGCGATCTTTACCCAAAGTGGGTCCAGCGGCCTACAACGAGAGCGAAGGGATGGATGGTGCGGAGGGGTACACTTCCTATCTACCCTATCCATTTAACTTTTGAACTACCCCGGGGCTTTCAACAAGCGCCTCTCGCTAGAACTATTGGTTCTAAAAACCCAGATTCCTGTCGCCTGTGTTGGTGTCCGCAATTTCGGGCCATGCCCTCTAATTTTCCCTCGTGCCCTTGCACGGTTTCGTGGCTGGGATGCGTGGCTCCCTTCGCAGGCACTACCCTCTGCCGATTCTCTAACAATGGCACCCCCGGGCACTACACTGCCTCCGAGCCTACCAGCTCCCTAAACACCGGGGAGTGCCCTCCCTGGCGACTCCCCTGAAACGCTCACGTGGCAGGCTGGCGCCCCAGGCCCCTTCCCGAGGTGCCTGTGCCCAATGCACTGCCCATGCGGCTAATGGCGCCCCGGGCCGCCGCAACATGCGGGCGCACCCGTTCCCTCTACGCTATCCCGGCCCCCCATGGGCGCTTGGCCTACCACGGCCGACTAGCCCGGTGCCAGGGGTACCCACTCAGCGATACTCACCGTTCGTAGCCACGCTCCCAGCCCGTCAATAGGGCTTCTGCACCCCTCCAAACGGGTGTCGAGCCTACTTTTCCACCAACAACAAAACGACCTCCATTTTGTCAATTTAACTCACCCACGAACTCACTTTATCCTGACCCCGGGGTCCCTTGGGCGGGAATCACTCCTCCCCCCAATCACTCATCGCACTATGCATTCCCCATTCGCTCCATACACACAGGCTCGCTGGCCTCACTCACTCATCAAGTACACGTCCCATTCCACACTTCTCAACTCACATCGCTGAATCCTGCCATCCTGCTCACTACTTTCCCCTAACTACCTCGTGCTCCCACGTCGTCCCTTACACTACAGCACGTTCCTTTTAACACTACGTAGCTAAGCTTCGTCCCCACTACACACTCACAGTCTGTCAGTCCTCAAAATCCCCAAACTATAAAATCATTTTCCCATCTTAAATCTCAACTAAAATCCCCCAAACTAATCCATTCCACAGGCCTCATGAGGACTTACCCCTGCCCCATGAAGCCGGTCTAGCTAAGCTAACCCTTCCCCCGAGCTAGTGCCAACCTGTGCCCTGGGCAAGGGGGTCTTCCACCCCTTGCCCAGGGAATCCTGTTCACCCGAAAGCGAGGCTTGCTTATTTTTTTTTTCTCGCGCAGCACCAGCGCGGCAACTCGCAACCTGCGCACCAGTGCGGCAATTCACAGCCGCGCACCTTTGGCGTGACATCATGGCAGCTGTTCGCGTCCCTCGTCCCTCTTGGACGGCACTATCTGGCAGGGATTCACCCTCCTGCCAGGTTCCAACCATGCGTGCAGCCATGACGTCACCCTGCGCACAAAAAAACTAGCCTCGCGTTTCGAGGGGTTCCCCACGCGAACACATGTGCTCTGCCCGTTGGAGCTTAACACAAGCTCGCGTGGAGAACCCATCCGGTCCAAATCCGTTGTCCTAGCCGAGCTTTTGTCCGTCCGCGCTTTTGTCCGTCCGCGGGATCGGCAACATCCACCACTGGCGTTTCCGGACCAGGTTTCACTCCCGCAGGCCGCACGTGGCGGCCTCGTGCGTAGCACGGCACGAACCTCGCGCTCGTCGCAGTGTAAACCCGGCGCGGTCCCCATTACAGCTACGGCCGCTACTCGGCCTTTGTCCCTCTGCCGCCGTCGTCATCTCCATTCCCTCCACGCGCTCAAACTCCCGTGTGTCACGAGACTCACACACCTCACCATTACACTCACTCTTGGAGATGCGGCTGCGTGCTCCCGCATGCAGACAGTCATCTCCCTTACATACCGCTCTCCCTTGCACTCGGCCGTTCACTCATGCATGCCCCCTTCCTCGCACACGTGGCTCCACTCACACATGGTGCCTCATCCACACACGACGTGCTGGGAAGCACGCACTTCGGCACACTTGCCACCACACCATTCACACGCGGGGTCGCACTCACACCTTGCACCGCACACACCGGGACAATCACACTGGGGATTAGTGCCATGACAAGGGGTTCCTGGGGCCTCGATACCCCCAAAGCTCCTCCTGCACCCGGCCGCAGCACTCGCCCCCTCGAACTCGCTTGACACGACCGAACCCACCTGGTCGCGATCAGCTTCAAGGGAGCATAGCGTCTCCCTCCGTTCCCGAAGGAGGCTATCCAGCTGCTTGCACCGGGTCCCCACACATTCTGCCAGCTCGCCCCCATTAAGCCTCGCTAACTCTGTGTGTATGTTCCGTTCCTTAAACCCCGTCTTTATCATGCAGTCTCTCCTCTATTTTTTTCTATCCCCCGCGTCTCTATACATTCTATTTCTATTGCCTCTTCGTGTCTATTAGTTTCTTCCTGGATCCTCGTCTCCGTTTCCTCCTTCGTTCCATTTAATTTATTCTCGACTCAGTCTATCTCCCGTGTCTCTGGCAATACTTCTACTTCCTTCTTTGTCTCTGTTGCTTCCCTCTTCTCCAGTTATATTTGCGTCTCCTTTATTAGGGTTGGTCCTAACTGTTCCTTCATCCGACGAGTGGTGTCGATCAAGTCCTGCACCACCGACATTGCTCCTTGTGGTGCTGTCACAGATCCCACCTTATTGCGTTGTTCTACTTCCTGGCCCCTTTTGAGTCGTTCCTCCTCTCGGAACTTCCTGAGTTCTTCGTTCTCCCTCCGGAGTTTTTCAATCGCCGTGGACTCCAATATTGCTCCCCGTTTTAGTTGTTCAATTTCAAACTCACATTGTTCTTGTTTTCTACCCCACAGTTTCTCTTGCTCCTCATTTTCCAATCTCATAGTTTCCTTCAATTGGCTCATTTCCTTCCTGTGCTTCATTCGCTGTTCTCTCTCTACTCTTCCTCGTTTCCTCTCCTGTCCTTCCTTCTCCAGTTTCGTGGTTTTCTTCATTTGGTTAATTTCCCTTTTTGTGTTTAATTCGCTGTTCTTTGTCTATCTCCTCGCACTCCAGCCTTGCCTTTTCTTCCAATTAGTCAACCTCGGCTTCATGTTCCTTTTGTTTTCTATCCCATTGTTCCTCTCGTTCTTCCCTCTCCAATCTCGTTGTGTCCTTCAATCTCCTGATTTCACCGTCCCGCTTCAATCGTTCTTCCTTCATTACTCTTTCTTGCATCTCATTCTGGAATCTCGCCATTTCTTTCAACTGACTGATTTCTTTCTCCTGTCTCATTCCTTGTTCTTTGTATTTCCTATTCCACTGTCTTCCTTGTTACTCATTCTGCAATCTCGTTATTTCCTTCAGTTGGCTGACTTCCTTCTCCTGTCTCATTCGTTCTTCCATCATTACTCTTTCTTGCATCTCATTCTTTAATCTGGCCTTCGCTTCCAGCTGTTCGATCTGTACAGTGTGGTTCCTTTACGTTTCATTTTTCTTTCTTGCCTCTTTCACCATCCTCAACGCGTTTTGTAATTCTCTTTCTTTGTCTTCGTGTTTCTGTAACTCAGAAGCTTTCTTTTCAAATTCCTCTCATCTCCACACACTCCAACCTTGCTTTGGCTTCCAACTGTTTGATCTGCACAGTGTGTTTCCTTAACGTTTCGTTCTCTGCTGTCATTCTCTCTTCCCTCAACATTCTCAACTCGTTTTGTAATTCCTTCTCTTTGTTTTGGTGTTCACGTAACTCAGAAATTTTCTCCCATTTTTCCCTTCTGACCTCCTCACCTCTTTTGCATGCTTCCTTCCACGATTCGTTCATTTCCTCACCATATCTCTTGAGGACTTCCTGCCATTCCTTTTCTATTCCTATCTTCCGTTCTAGGCTTTCTCTTTCCTGAATGCCTTCTTCTATCTCTCGCTTTAGTTGCTTTATTCTCCAAACCGTGTTCACATTTTTTCTCTTCCAACTGTATTTCCCTCACTCTCCCCTCGAGTTCTTTGAACCCCCTTGCCTCCTCCAATATTTTTCCATTAGTTGTTTTACTTCCAAATCGTGCTCCTTTTGTTTCTTTTCGAGCTTGGTTTTCCATTCTTCTTCCATGTGCTTTCTGTCCCGGGAGTTACCAATTCGCTCCTTCTCCATTCTCTCGCTGAGCTCGCTCGTCCCTTGTTCCAACTTATGGATACTCAACTCTATTTTCCCCATTTTTTCCTTTAGTTCTTCGAACTGTCTTGACTTTTCCAACCATTCTTCTTCCCTCTGCTCCAGATGTTCCTCTCCTCTTTTTCCTCCTCCTCCTCCAAGCTTTTCCTTTTCCGAATGCCTTCTTCTACCTCTCGCTTTCGTTCCTGCTCATCGGCCATTTGTTGCGACTCTGTACGCACGTAATCCTCATGAACCCTGTCTACGCGCCGCCGTGCCTCGTCCAATTCAAAGGAAAACGAATGCAATTCCCCTATACAGTTGTCCCCATTCCTCCACCGCTGCAAGGACTTCGACACTTGTCTCCGAAACCCGTCAATGCATGCTCCGGCCTCCTGCCACACCTGCCATGCCCACGTGGTTTGAAACGGTTTTTGGGAGCGCTCGCCTCGTGTCGCGCCATTCGCAGCACCATAAATAGTCGCTCGCTCCGTGCTGCGCTGAGGTGCGATCGCGCCGCCATGATGCGACTCAGTTTGCCGGTAAAGTTCGTGCTCAGAATATCGGGTTGAGCTCCCCCATGGATTATAATTACAAGAACCGTCCCGGGCCATGGATTCTAAATTACTACACATTCCGAAACCACCCGGCACCCGTTCGCCTTGAAACTCCATCTTATTTCTCCGAAGGGATTAAATTTAGCTTTGCTCGTAATTTGGGGGGAACGGGGGGGGGGGGTCGCCTCGTACACCCATGGTCCGATCCCCGTGAATTTAGCTTGGAGACGGGAGAGTTTGTTTCCTGCTCGCTGATACCAGTGTTGCGAATTCTGGCCCGCCCGGCGTGCGATCGGCCGCTTGACTCGAATGGTGGCCGCTTCGCCCACCGAAACGGACAATTCAGTCGTGACCCTCCTGGGACTACCGCCAGAAACCAGTCACAGGTGGGGGTTTAACCCCACCACCACCCAGTCCGCAGTCCACCCGCACGAGATAGGGTAAATCGCTGAAAGTCGATATACCTATGGTACTCGCACGGGTAATCTGCCGAGGGATGGGACCACTCCACAGGCCGACTCCAGACACGAACCGCTTAAGCGGTTCGTTCCGTATTACAGGGATAACCGAGCAGAGTTATCCTCGGCCTTGACGGTTCCGATTAATTACCAGGATGTTGAAACCCACTACGAATCCCTTACGTGATGCAAGATGGAGATTCAATTAAAGGAAAAGACGAAGCAAAACGGGGAACAATGGGACCAGCACAGTCAGCAACAGTTTTTATACACGTATTCAATCAAAGCAAATTTAAAAAAGCAAGGACACAATGCAGAGCTACCACCGAATATAATTTACACAAGCACAGGAACACTTAAACAATTCCACTTCACCAGATTGGCGCCACACACACACGTTTACACAGAACCCAAAAGAAATGGAAGTGGCAACTTCCCTGAGCGTGTCGAGTCCTTCCTTTGCGACCGCAACTCCAAGCCCCTCCGGCATGGTCCACGAGCTCGTGTCGCGCGTCGCTTGTGTGGTCCGCTCGACAGTACGGACGGGGTTTTGGGGAAATGGACGGGGCTTGTTCGGCGCTTTTTTCCGCGCTCGCTCACGTGGTCCCAGGGCTCGCGTGAGGATCAAAGAAGCAAGGCCAAACGACGACAAGACGAACCCATAGGAACAAGACCTGACTGGAACAAGAACCCGACAAGAAGCCGCCCGAACCAGAAAACCAACACGAACCCTCCTCGTCCGCCCCTTTTGCAGCGCGGGGCTCTGCCCCGCCCCGTTTCTGGCTCCAACTCCCTTCTGGAAGCTTCCCAAAAAGGGGCGTTCCCTCTCGTTCCCCCCTCCCCGCGCTGTGCGGGGGACGAAGAAAGTCAGTTTTGGCTCGGGGCCAGGGAATTATTCCCCCAAAATTTGGCCCCCACCTTTTTCACCTTTGACCTCCGGCTCAAATCACACCTCCCCCATGCCAAAGCGCGTGAACAGCAGAAGGGAAAATCCCACAGGCGTTGTTGGTTTTCTTCCCCACGCGCCGTACGACGACGGAAGGAAGATTCGGGCGGGAGATGCCCCTTCACACCCCGGCCGCCGCTGCCACTCCGCCCCTCCCATCCGTCCCGCGGAGATCGCGACCGCACGGTGATCGTTGAATGGAAAGTGGCGAAGATGTGGTAGCGTAGTTGTGGAAGGTGGCGTCGTGGTGTGAATTGTGTGATTATTGGCGTCATGTAGTGAATGGTGTGATCGTTGAGATGTTGGTTGTGGCGATGTTCGTTGTTGTTTTTGCACCAAATTAACGACAGCAAAAGAAAAACGACTAACTGAAGAATCGCAGCCCGAATGGATCACATATATTCCCTCTATACAACGGGTTTGGGCTAACTACACATGAACTTACCAATATATCTCACATGAGGACCCTTTATGGTGTAATGCGAATTTCTACAACTGTAACACCACAAAGGACACTCACTCTTTGTTCAGCTCTAATGATGATGGAGTTCATATGAGACTGGAAGTCCAAGTTCCGGGAGAACCTCACTCCAAGTATGTCTAGCTCATGTATTCGCTGCAGGAGTTTGCCACCCATAAAGAGCTCCAGAGGCTGCTCACAAGGTAATCGTCTACTGAGAGACATGATCTTGCATTTCTCAGTAGCGAATAGGACATTCCATTTCTGCCCCCATTCTTAGATCTTCTGTAAATTCTCCCTCAGAGAAATTATGGCATTCTCTTCATCCAACAGGCAGTAGATGGTACTGTCATCAGCATAGCAGCAGGTAGGATTATGCATGTTGTCACACAGATCTTCAATGTTGATTAAAAACAAGGTGGGCCCAAAAATTGATCCTTGAGGTGCAGATGCATTTATTGGAAATAAATATGATGTTTGGCCATTGACCACTAATGGATACGTTTGCCCATCAAGTAGTTCGATAACCAATGAAACAGCTGCCCTCCGACTCCATTAGCATCCAGCTTGGCCATCAATCCCTTGTGCCATTCTCTAGAAAATGCAGTTTTGATGTCAAGTGCCGCAATTATATCCCTTGACGTCCGCTGAGACAAGACATCCACTCACGACTCAGGTATGTGAGTAAGTCTGGGGGCGAATGAACAGGACTGAAGCCAAACTGATTGTCACTGATGAGGTCATCTCCATTGAAAAGTTTCCTCAGTGCAGTGTTGACAACTCTCTCCATAACCTTGCTAATGCAGCTTAGAACACTGATGGGCCTGTAATTATATGGGACAGAGCACGAGTTCTTCTTATGCACTGGCACTACATTGGCAATCTTCAAGGAGGAAGGGAAGTGGCCACAGCTAAAGCATAAATGGAACAGTTTGGCAAGAGGTGTGGCAAAGACTGATGCACACTCTTAAAAGACTCTATTTCCAATTCCATCAGGTCCAGATGCCTTATTTATGTCTAGCTTCTGCAAGATCTATCTAATGTCACAAGGCCAGAACTTCACAGTGTTCAGATGAGTGTCAGTGTGAGCTGTGAGATTAGGAAGGTCATTTTCAGCATAATCAATTGTATGCTTTAATGCAAAATGATCACAGAAGATCACAGAAGATATTTCTTCTGAGAGGTGGCGAAGGTCTGACCATCCTGCAAGGTTGGCATACTAGAATGTCGTCCTTTCCCTTGTATCCTCTTCAAGGCTCACCACCAATCACGGGGTGTGGTTACTCCAGCAGTCAGATGATATATTGTCCTCTGGAATGTTGTCTTTTAGGTTTCTTCTCCACTTTCTGATAGTTCTGCCTTGCCCCTATCACAGCATCATGGGAAACAGCACAGGGGCTCTAATTCCAATTGTTATGTGTCAGACAGACATCTTTGTCAGCCATTCGGCAAGCCTCAGTAAACCACGAAATATCTGTCAGGAGAACAGTGATATCTCCACGAGGAATGAATTTCTCCTACTTCACTTGATGATCGTCTCAAAGTTGTTGCAAGCTACATCAGGATTTTCAGTATTTTGGGATGCTGCCCTACTCTGCAGATGCTGCCTGAGAAGTTCCCAGCTTGCTTTTTTTATAATCCCATAATTGCCATTAGTATGGTTTATCTAAGACTGGTGGCTTTTTGAAGATAATTTCCATTGGGCTATGGTCAGATAACACAATGTTGGCCTTCACACTTGTGGTGTAATAAGCAGCAGAGTCAACAATGACCAAATCCAATAGATTATCACCACGAGTGAACTCTTACTAGTTGGTCCAAGCCATGCATCAAACAAAGGTTGTAGCATGCAATTCCAACACTGTCAGTTCAGTTGTGGACTTATCTGACCATCTCCTCACCTCACCACTCCTGATGATGGACATTGAAATCACCAAAAATCATCACATGATCTTAACCAGTGGTTTGGGTGACAAAATCCAGGTTATCAGACAAGTAAACAATGAGACAACAGTCAGTTCCCAACAAGGAGCCAGGGCGAAACACAGCATCAATCAGTGGGCACCCCGCATGTGTCTTCACAGTGCACCAGATGACTTCCAGGCCAGGCGGTTCCAGGTTTTGATGATGCTGAACCTGGAGCATATTGTGAAACCCAATAGTAATTTCACCCCAACCAGCACTGCGGTCTCATCTAAAAGGTGGCTCCTAATATCCACTGTGACACAATAATCAGTCAAAGTAGAATTTAACAGTGACTCAGTGGTAACAATAACGTTGGCTGTACTTCACTTGGCTCTTTGAGTAAGCACTCCAATATTTCTCCAAAGACCTCGAACATTTGCAAGAAGTTCCAGTTCTGGTTTTTGAGTGACCGTTGGTTCTCTCCAAGGGTCTCTGCCGACTTTCTCAAAGATAAGTTTCCGGTCATTGTTTGTCTCATTTTGTCAGTTTATTTTGTTGCCTCCACGTTCACTGTGTGTGTGTGTCCCGAGTTCAGTTTTGTTTCGAAACTTGTGCTATTTTGTGAATTTTCGTCGGTCGTGTCAAGTCTGGTTTCCTTGAGGCTTACCCGTCTTCCCGTCAATGTGAACGATCGTGTTTATTTGTATGTTCTCCTCATTACCATCAGTTTTTCCTTTCACCACTTTTCCCTCCACCCACACTTTTCCCTCCATCAATCCCTCCCAAATATACCCTCTGTTTTATGTCTTAAAATGTTAAAAATGCAACAAAAAAACTTTTCCCTTCTCACCTCATACCCCAAGTAACCAGATGACTTCCCGTACTGATTCGTCTTCTTCCTTCTCTGCCCTCTTCCTTGCCAATCCCACTTTGATCATGAAGTTGTTGACGTCACTTCCGGACTTCCGGTTCAGGGATCTGCGCACGAGGACGACTGGGTGGCAAGCTCTCCTTCCAGTCCCTCGAAAGCTAAGTTTCCAGTACTAAAGCGTTTTGCATATTTTGTTATCGAGATTTGTCAGGGGCTGTGGAATTCTACTTTTTTTTTCGTGTTCATCACAGTTTTAGCGGGTAGTTGAGTTAGTTTATTGAAAGAAGCAGGGCGAGGCCTCGTAATAAGTTTAGTGTAAAGTCAGTTGGGGCCTTGGGAGTATGGGGGTGAAGAAGGTTATAAATAGAGAGTGAAGGAGAAAGGAAGAAGGAATACATAAAATGTAACAGTTCCTCAATGTGGGCCACGTCAACAATGGGGGAAGCAGAGGGTTCTTATTGTTGTAGAAAGTGTGAGGAAATCGTCCACTTGAGGATTGTTATTACCGGGTTGAAGGAACACATCGATAATTTGCTGCAAGTAGCAGAATGTGAGAAATTTGTAGATAATAGTTGGTTATGGTTGTGAAGTGAGGTTGCTGAGGATATTGGAAGTGGCGACGGTGCAACGGGGGCGGGCAGTGGCGACGGCGCAACGGGGGCGGGCAGTGGTGACGGCGCAACGGGGGAGGGCAGTGGCGACGGCGCAACGGGGGAGGGCAGTGGCGACGGCGCAACGGGGGAGGGCAGTGGCGACGGCGCAACGGGGGAGGGCAGTGGCGACGGTGCAACGGGGGAGGGCAGTGGCGACGGTGCAACGGGGGAGGGCAGTGGCGACGGCGCAACGGGGGAGGGCAGTGGCGACGGCGCAACGGGGGAGGGCAGTGGCGACGGCGCAACGGGGGAGGGCAGTGGCGATGGCGCAATGGGGGAGGGCAGTGGCAACGGCGCAACGGGGGAGGGCAGTGGCGACGGCGCAATGGGGGAGGGCAGTGGCGACGGCGCAATGGGGGAGGGCAGTGGTGACGGCGCAATGGGGGAAGGCAAGAAAAATATCCTTGCGTGCGCTGCAGGATTTTAATCCATGACGGCGTAGTGTGTTACTTATGGTTTTCTTTGATACTGTGGTCCCAGCTCTCTTCAGCTCATTGTCCAGGTCCTGCCGTGTAGTTCTGGGCTGATCCCTCACCTTTCTCATGATCATTGAGGCTCCACGAGGTGAGATCTTGCATGGAGCCCCAGACCAAGCGAGATTGACTGTTATCTTGAACTTCTTCCATTTTCTAATAATTGTGCCAACAGTTGTGGCCTTCTCACCAAGCTGCTTGCCTATTGTCCTGGAGCCCATCCCAGCCTTGTGCAAGTCTACAATTTTGTCCCTGATGTCCTTAGACAGCTCTCTGGTCTTGCCCATTGTGGAGAGGTTGGAGTCTGATTGATTGAGTGTGGACAGCTGTCTTTTATGCAGATAATGAGTTCAAACAGGTGCAGTTAATACAGGTAATGAGTGGAGAATGGGAGGGCTTCTTAAAGACAAAACTAACAGGTCTGTGAGAGCCGGAATTCTTACTGGTTGGTCGGTGATCAAATACTTATTTCATGCAATAAAATGCAAATTAATTATTTAAAAATCATACAATGTGATTTTCAGGATTTTTGGTTTAGATTCCGTCTTTCACAGTTGAAGTGTACCTATGATAAAAATTACAGACCTCTACGTGCTTTGTAAGTGGGAAAACCTGCAAAATCGGCATTGTTCTCTTTTTCAAATACTTGTTCTCCCCACTGTAGATGCCATCGAGAAGGTTCAGTGCAGCGCTACTAGATCGATTCCAGGCCTACTAGATTGAGGTGTAAAACGAGAAACAGAAAGATGTCAGGGAGGTTGAGCAGTGAGATAAGGATGTTGTGTGGTTGATGTATGTTTTTAACTCAGCTATGAGGAGCGGCTGAAGGAGACAGGGCTTTATACACGATAAAGGAGGCGGTTACGAGGAGATATGATGGAGATCTTTAAGATAATGAAAGGTCCAGATAAAATACGTGCAGATGAATATTCAACAGAGTAGACAGTGATAGGACCAGGGGCCATAACCTGAGAGTAAAGAAGAGGAGAGTTAAGACAGTAGTAAGGCAGGGGACTTTCACTCAAAGAGTAGTTAATGCATAGAATGGCCTCCCTGGAAAGGTAGTGGCAGTAGAAACAGGAGATGAGTTTAAATTAGAATTAGATAGGTATCTGGAAGTTATGGAGATAGAGGGGTATGGGGAGGTTGATAAGACTTTTAGGTAGTTTGAGCATTGATGGGTGATTGTGTGCATGTGTACAGAGTGCTGTTGCTGGGGGTCTTGTTGGGATGGGGGGGTTGATGTTGTATGTTTTTATTCAAGCCCATGCCCCCTCCCCTGAGGGGAAGAAATGGAAAGAAAAAAACAAACTACAAAAAAAAACCTCCAAAAAAATAAATAAACAAAAAATAACTATTTCATTTATTAAAAACATTTTTTGCATTTTCTTCCTTGGATCTTGTGTTGATGGGTTGGTGTGGTGCTCGCTCAAGCATGATGGGCTGAATGGCCTCCACCTGTGTTGGATTTCCTTGTTATTCTTTGTTCGGAAGGTTTTCACCACACACTTTCATGACCTTTTCTTCAAACTTTTCCTTCACTCTTCACACCTCTTCTCTAATCTTTTCCTTCACACCTCTTCTCTAATCTTTTCCTTCACACCTCTTCTCTAATCTTCAAAAAAAAAAATTTTTACAATAAAAATAGTCAAAAATGTCAAAAATTTCCATCTGCTATAATGCTTCGTTTCTCCACTGCAAATTCTGCTGCACTCCAGAAATCTTCCAATGTATTCAAATGAATCTCTGACCTACAATTTTTTTAAATAACCATTTTGCAAAACTTGTTCATCTTCCATTATTGATTGTTCTTTTTTCCAACTTCAGTGCAAATTAATCCCACCTCCTTAAATCTACCTCCTCCACACTCCTTCGCAGATATATCCCCTCCTTACTCCTCCCATCTTGCCCCCCATCCCAGCATCTCCCCACTGTCCTTTGCCTTATAACAGGTCCCCCTCTGGTATACAAATCTGTGTGGTTTTCAAACATTTGTGGGCTCCGTTCCAACCAAACAAATGTGTCACACTCTCATTCAGCACACTCCTCAATATCTCAAACATGCTCTCTCTTTCCTCTCATCACATCTCCCCCTCTTCCCACCCTCTCAAATCTTGTTCCTCCCACCACCCGCTCCCATTTTTCCCATCCCACTATCCAGTCTCATCCTCCCCCTCTTCCCACCCCTCCCTTCTCCCTCCTCCCCCATGATTTTGATGGCTCTCATCATCTCCCCTCCCTCTAAAAGCTTCCCTCTCACCCCTCCCTCTCAATTCAGCCGCATCCTCCCTCTTCAAAGCACAATTCAGTCTCCCCACCCCAAGCTCCCCTCACCCTTCTCCCTCAATTCTCCTCCTTCACCCTTCTCCCTCAATTCCCTCCCCTCACCCTTCTTCCTCAATTCTCCCCTCTCACCCTTCTCCCCCAAATTTCCCCCCTCAACCCTCCCCTTCAAATCTCTCCCCTCAAATCTCCCCTCCACTCCCCATTTTCAAAGCTGCCCACCCCTCTTCTTACCCCCTCAAATCTCATCACACCTCCCCTTCTTCCCACCTCCTCAATTATTGTTCCTCCCCCACCCACTCCCATCTCCACAATACCTATATGCAGTCTCATCCTTCCCCTCTCCCGACCCCTCCCTTCTCCCTCCTCCCCCATGGCCATGCGTGCTCTCATCGTCTCCTCTTTCCCTCAAAGCATCCCTCTCAAATCAACTGCTTCCTCCCTCTTCAAAACAAACTTCTTTCTTTTCCCTCAACCTTCTCCCGAAATTCTTCCCCCATACCCAGTCGCACCCAGCTGTTCCTGCTATCTGTTTTCTTTTCTCCTGACAAGGTGCAGAGCTTGCTGTCAAACCTCAACTTAGATTCTGCAACCGGTCCAGAGGGCAGCAGCCCTAGTGTTCTAAAAACCTGCTCTGCTGTTCTTGCTCACCCTCAATCTGTTCAATTCACCCTCTCATTTACTCAAGGTCATCTGCCATTTGCTTGTAAATCAGCAAACATTACCGCTCTGCATTAAAAAAAAAGTACAAAGACAGGTACCTGCAACTACAGACCAATCAGCCTGCTCCCTATCATCAACAAGGTCATGGAATCCATCATCGCTTTCGACATCAAATCCTTACTCTTCTCCAATGGATTGATTTTTGAACATCAATTTTGATTGAGACCGTGTCACTAAACTCTGGACAAGCTGCTTATGCATTCCCAACAATGCCAGACATGAGATCAGAGCCATCTCGCGAGACATACCACAAGCTTTCAACATCATCTGGCACCCTGCCCTGCTCACCAAACTATCTTCTTATGGTAGCCAAGGCAGTCTCCAATCATGGCTCATGGACTTCCTCTCTTGTCACAGTCAATGCATGGCTCCAAATGGAATTAGCTCATCCGCCCTTCCTGCCCAGGCTGGAGTTTCTCAAGACAGTGTTCTTAGCACAGTGCTTTCACTAGTTTTCATCAATGATCTCTCAGATTCTCAGGAAAATCCTCCTTATCGATTTGATGATGACTACCCTCTGCCGAACCATCTCTCATCCCTCTGATCGGAAGGCAGTAGCCTCTTCACTCTCTGCAGACCTGGATAAAAATCACAAGCTGGTGAAACACTTAGAATATGTCTTTCAATCCTGAGACCTCTCCTGAGAGAGAGGAAAGGTTTTCCGAAGAGGCAAACCTCCTGACGTGCTTTCTTTACAATTCTCATGAAGAGGTCCTTTCATTAAATCTTTTGGATCTCACTATCTGCCATGACCTTTCCTGGGAAAGCCACATCTCCAAGCTGGCCTCCAATTCCAGTCACTGACTGGGCATCTTACGTCGTGCAAAGTCCTTCCTTGGCAGACCTGAGCTTCCAGTCCAGTCCATTGGGACCATACTCTGTACAGAGCGTTGGTGCTGCCGAAGCAGTCTCCTTGGCTATTGGGCACAATCCTGGACAGGTCGCCACTCTGACGCAGGATACTTGAATGACTCGGTCATCCCAGCAAGCTGGTACTCATTTTGCTGACCTCGGAAGGATGGCAGGCTGAGTCAACCCCCTGGTGAATTAATTCAGCGGGCTACGAGGCTTGAACTCAGGACCCTCAGATCCCAAGCCGCCACCCTAACCACTGAGCCAATACCAGGCTAACCTGAGCTTCGAACCACTAATAAAGCTTTTATCCACAGTCTGATGGAATGATGCTCTCCCCTTTGGGGTGGTGCTCCTGTCTCACACCTAGCTCGACTTCACGCTGTGGAAACAAAGGCTTTTATGATCATGTGCATCTCCCATGATGAAGCTGAGTCTTTGGGTCTCTCACTCTCACCAGATGCAGGTCGGTGGTCATTCTGTCTTCTACCATCTCCACTCTGGTCTTGCCTCCCCTGCTCTGTCTGTGCTCTGCCCCCCCCCCTATATTTCCTCAGGGCGCTCAAGGTCCGACAAAAAACCCCTTCTGGTGAAACTGCCAAAATGAAGAATCACTGCTCACCTTCACTCTTTCATTCCTCTTTTTTCCCCACCTCTATGATAAACTCCCACACTTTCTTCAATCCCACCCCTCCCTCCAGGTTTTCAAAGCAGCTTTTCACCACAATGTCATATCTTCCCCCATCCAAAACCTCGATCTTTTCTACTCCCGTTAATCCACCCCAGAGCCACCTCCTTCAAATTCCCTGCTTTCCTTCCTTCCACAGCTTCAGTGCCATGGTGTACCCACCCTCTTCCCCAGGGGTTTAGTTTTGTGGTTGTAGTTGGTTAATAATAGCTCATCTGCCAAACATCAAGGGTTCCAGTACCCCTCCCAGCTACCTGAGTTGTCACAAACCTGTCCAATCTCGGTGGATGTTTTTTAAGGAGACACCATCTCCTTACTGGACAGTTGTTGGCTCCCAAAGGGAGCTAATCTGCACTTTTTTCAGGTGTTGTTTTTAGTCCTGACAGGGTGTCACAGTCACCCTCCCCACTGGCAAGCCAGTGAGGGGTGTCGGTTCAGTTGCCGACAACCTGAACATACAGCAGGTAGCACTGTGTTACATGTTACCAGTGGCAGTCCCGAAAGACTGACCTGACTAAATCTCCACACAGCCACTGAGTTATTTTTTGTGTATACACTGTCGAGGCTCGTATGAGAGCTAACACACAGAACGTACAAGGGGAGCAGGAGTCAAGAGGGGTGGGAGAGGGAAGGAAAAAACAGTGGGGAATATAGACATGAGGAGATCTGTGGAAGGGAGAGGGATGGGGCAGGGTACAGAGGGTAAACAAGACTGACAGTATCGGGACTTTCAGGTTCTTACACGACAGTGACTTTCTGGAAGGAAAGCAGGGAATTTGAAGGAGAAGGGTTTGGAGTGGATTGGTGGGGGTAGAAAAGATTGTGGTTTTGGATGGGGGAAGATAAGAGATGGTGGTGAAAAGCTGTTTTGTAGACCTGGAGCGATGAGTGGGATTGAAGAGAGTGTGGGAGCTTGTGCCAAAGTCGGGAAAAAAGAGGAATGTAAGAGTGAAGGTGAGCAGTGATTCTTGATTTTGGTAGTTTTACCAGAAGAGGGTTGCTGGCAGACCATGAGTGCCATGCAGAAATATGGGGGGGGGGGACATATCTCAGACAGAGCAGGGGGGCAAGGATGAAGAGGAGAAGGTAGAAGACAGAGACACCACCGACCTGCCTGTGGTGAGAGATTGAGAGACTCAAAGACTCAACTTCATCACAGGAGATACCAATGATCCTAAATGCCTTGGTTTCTTCAGCATGAAGTCGAGATAGGTGAGAGGCGGGAGCAGCAGCCCAGAGGGGAGAGCAGTACTCCATTAAGTTGTGGATGAAAACTTTGTATGTGGTTAGGAGCTCTAGTTTGCCAAGGAAGGACTTTGCATGATGTAGGATGCCTTGTGGCTTTGGAGGCCAGCTTGAAGATGTGGCTTTCCCAGGAATGGTCATGACAGATAGTGAGACCCAGAAGTTGAAAGAAAGGACTTCTTCAAGAGATTGTTGAGAGAAAGTAGATGGTTGGGGGAGGATTGTCAGGGTTAAAAGACATGTTCCACATGTTGGACCAGCTTGTGATTTTATCCAGATATGCAGAGTGAAGAGGCTGCTGCTTGCCGATCTGAGGGATGACAGATGGTACAGCAGAGGGTGGAGTCATCAGCAAAGAGATAAAGAGGATTTTCCATTTCCAAAGAGTCAGGGAGATCAATGATGAAAACCAGAAAACAAACAGGGCCCAGAACACTGCCTTGAGGAACTCCAGCCTGGACAGAAAGAGGGGATATTAGAACTCCATAAAGGGCCACACGTTGGCTGCGACAGGAGAGGAAGTCTGTGAGCCATGAGTGGAGATGTCCTTTGATACCATAGGTAGAGAGTTTGGGAGCAGGGCAGGGTGCCAGACCATATTGTAGGCAAGCGATATGTCGAGGGAGATGACTGATTTCATGCCTGGCATTGAGGATCTCCATCCATTGTTGGGAGAGCAGAAGCAGCATATCCAGGGTAGAGTGACCTGGTCTGAATCCAAATTGATGATCAGAAATCAAGTTATTGGGGAAGAGGATGGATTTGATGTCTGAAGCGATGATGGATTCCATAATTTTGCTTATAATTGGGAGAAGGCTGATTGTGCTGTTGGTGCAGGGATCTGTTTTTGCACGTTTTTATGCAGAGCGGTAATGTTTGCTGATATCCGAGCAGATGTCAGATGATCTTGAACAAATGACAGGGTGAATAGAACAGAGAGAGGGTGAGCAAGAGCAGCAGAGCAAGTTTTTAGGGCATGTGGGCTGATGCGGTCTGGACCGATTGCAGAGTCCGAGTCGAGGTTTGACAGCAAGCTCTCCACCTTGTGAGGAGAAAAGTATGCAGAGTCCAGGAACAGCTGGGTGCAACTTGGTAAGGTTGGTACAGAAAGCGATGGGTTTGGGACACAAGATTTTGAAGCAAACACAGAGTTTAGACACTCAGCCTTTCCACGTGCGGTATCAGCTGTGTGGCCAATTGAGGTAAGGGAGGGGATGGAGGGGGAACATACACAAGAACCAGACATAACTAGTTGCCACCAGGATTTTGAGAGGGCGACAGGTTTGAGAGTTCAGACTTGAGATGAGAAAGATGTTGTTTGCTGGCCTTCCTGAGGATATACACACAGTTGTTCCGAGCTTTGTGGAAGGAACTGAGATTGCCTTGAGTTGGATTAGCCTTCCATGAGGCGAAGGCAAGTTGTTTCAGGACAATTGCCTCGCCACAAGTTTCAGTGTACCAGGGCGGAAGGAAGGGTAGGACAACTGAAGATGAGAGGGGATAAATCTTTGCATGAGACAGACACAGCAAGTTTATTTGAAAGAATTCCCAGGTCGAGTTGATGTGAGAGGAAGTAGAGATTGGAGACCAGTTTAGAAGTTTGTTGGCTGCTTGAAGTCCCTGCCAGTCGGTCTGAGTGAAATGCCAGACTTGATGGTGCTGACGTGATTCTGTAAAACAGCCAGAGTGATGTCTACTTTGACAAGCATGTGCTCGGATGAACCGATTGGAGTAGAGAAAGAACAGCAGATATTTTCAGGGAAATTGGTCAAAAGTCAAAATCAGATCCAGAAGACATGGAGTACTGTTGGTGGTGATCCAGGTTGGGAAATTGACAGATTATGTCAGTCCCTATGAGTCACAGAAGTCTTTTGCAGAAGTGTCATGGCAGGTGAGAGAGGTACCCACACCCAGTCAACTGTCATGATCTCTACCTATCGAGTGCAGCCTCTGGCTGCTGGTTGCATCATTGGTTGGGACGTGGCTATGCCGCTGATGCAGTGTCCCCCTTACCAGTGCACTGGTACTCATTTTGCCGACCTCGGAAGGATGACAGGCTGAGCCAACCTCCTGGTGTATTAATTCAGCGGCCCAACGGGACTTGAACTCAGGACCCGAGGATCCCAAGCCACCACCCTAACCACGAAGCCAACACCAGGCTAACTGTCATGATGACAGTTGAAGTCAGCACTTACGAGGAATAGAGAGTTAGGATGAGAGGATTAAAGTTGGTCCATGTTTTCGGAAACGAGATGTAAATGGATTCATCACTGTTTGGTGGACGGTACAACACACATATAGACATGAGGTGAGAGTGAAAGAGAAGCTGTTGGTAGAGGTATTCCTGGGGGGGCGGGGGGGTGGAGGAGAGAGTGAATGCGCGGTGGGCGATGAATAAAGTCTTTGATGAAGAGAGCAACTCCTCCACCAGGACATGGCTCAGGTCTGTCATACCGGAGGAGGGAGTTACCAGGGAGAGATACTTGGTAGTCAGAGATGTATTGAAGGATGAAAGTTTTTGTTAAGCAGAATGTCTGGTTTGTCATTGGCAACCTGCATGGAAAGATCTGTCAAGTTTGAACGAAGGCCCTGAATGTTTGACGTCCACACTGTGAAGAAACAGGGAGGGGAGGAGGTTTTGAGTGCATTGGAGGGGAGAGGAGGGTGGGACGAAGGAGGAGGGGAAGAGGTAAGGAGAGTTGTTGAAAGAGTGCAGGGGATTGCAGAGGAGTTTGGGGAGAGGGTCAGATGAGGAGGAGAAAAAGGCTCAGTAGTAATGGGTTGAGGTACAGTGGGGACGAATAAGAGAGGGGGCAGAAGGCTGAACATCAAGCAAGGAAGCAGCATGTACTATTTTTAGTCTTTGGTATGACTCGGCCAATGTTTGAACCAATGACCTACCAAATTCCGAGGAGAGGTTCTCGCCATTACACCACCCAGTCTCGTATAAACTTAATTTGTGTTCTCCATATTATGAGAATATGGAGAACACAAATTAATAAAATTAACTTCTTTTTTTTCGCTGTTGTTTTAGTCAAGTTTTGTTTTCGTCGAAAGAGGATGTGGACGGGCTTTGCCTTTTGAGATGCTTTCTAGCTTTCATTGGTTACATCTTAAAGTACTAAGCTTTTCAGACTTAATTTCAAAGCTGCCCCTTAACACAATCGTGCATGACTCAGTCAGCATTGTTTCCTCCCACATTATTAGCAATCCCTTGTCACTCTTGGTGCTCATTCTTTCCTTTCTCCAAAGACCTGTAAGCAGGGCATTCATTGTTTCCTCCTGCTACCATTAACCCAATCCTCTACAAAGGTGTTTTGACAGAGACCACACAAAACATTGTGATGCTCCTTTGTTTCCCTGAGGCAAGGCAGGAGTGAGCTGTGCTAGTTGAAACCCCTATATTATTTATAACATATTACCCCAGTGATTTACTTTTGTGTAACAGCAGGAAAGTTGTGGAAAGCCACAACCACTTCCGACTTAGCAATTTTGTTTCTCCAAAATCCGGGAAAAAAAATTCGAATTTTCTTGCATCGATGGAAGGACAATTTTCTTCCAAGTCGAGCCAGTTCAAGATCAAATGCCGAATATAATATCATGGACACCCCAAATCAATGTTGAACCCTGCCGGTTGCGTTGCTCACAACAGTGAAATTTTCATGAATTGTAAGGATCAATAATTAATCATTCAAATGCACAATACAGTCTTGACAGAGCGTCGATGCTGCCGAACAGTTTTTGGAGCAAAGGGAATATGCTGGATGGTGTGCCAATGACTTCCCAGCAGTCAGTCAGGGCAGGAATTTGTAATTTGTTCAGGGTGCCGGTAATAGCTCGCCTTCTCACAAAAGACGCCGTAGGATGTTTAATGTCCACCAACGCCCCCGGTGCTGGCAGACAGTCTTCCGGCATAACATCCTTCCGATGGACAACATATTGATGAATCACCCTGCCTGTGAACCACCAGCGTGACAGTTCATACCTGGGTCGAGATTCAAACCCAAGCTGGACAGCTCAAAGGTGGATGCTCTGCGCTATTCTGCCAGCCCACAATGATCAATAAAACAACAATCGAATAAGTAAAATTAGTTGTCAGTCTGTCTGTATGTTCATGTTTTTTGCAAAGACTGCTGGGCCAACAACCACCAAATTTGCAAACAGACAAAGTCTACCCGGGATTGGCCAAAGGGCGTTTTCATCCACCATCTCAGCCTTAGACCCCAACGACCTTTAAGGCCCCAAAGACCCTTAAGACCCCAGAGATTCCTCAGATCTTTAACACCTTGAAGACCCCTAATATCCTTTAAGATACTGAATACCCATAATACCCGCAAAGCCAAAAGACCCTTTATGACCTCAAAAACCCTTTAAGACCTTGATGACCCCATAAACCCTTAAGTTCCAGAAGACCCCCAAAGACCCTCAAGACCCCTAAGACTCAAAGACCCTTTAGACCATCTTGAACCTCTTCAACACACACCAAACATCTATAGTCTTCTTGCAAAACACAGACTATCCACTTTTCAGCAAGTAATGTGCAAACTCGACTCACCCAAGAGGGTGGGTACTCTGCTATCTATAATAATTAATTATCTATAATTATTATTAGATTTCAAACTTCGCACATCATCTTAAACATGTCCAGGTTTATTTGGACAACCCAAGATGCATAAACAAGATGTTCCACTTCGGCCCATCATTTCAACACATAATCTAGTGAAGCACATATAGCTAAGATCCTTCAACCACTTGGTGGAAACACTCAACACCACATTATCAACTCAGAACATTAAATTCAGCACATTCAGCAGTTTGACATTTTCCCCTACAACACCCTCATCCGTTTCGACGGCGACCCATTTTTTTTTTTTACCAGCATACCTGTTCCAGATACCTGCTCTATCATCAAACATCGTCTACAACAAGACTCCACCATTCAGGAACGTGCCGAATTATCACGAGATCAAATTCATGACCTCCTTCTAATGCGTCTCAATTCTACATTTTTCAAAATGGCATGACTTATTCTACTAACAAAAGGAAGGCGCGGCTCTGGGTACTCCACTCACCCATTGTAGCAAACCTCTTCATGGAAGATTTTGAGTGCTCAGCTCTCCTCTCAGCACCATTTCAGCCAAAGCTCTGGCTATGTTATTATGACATCTTTGTTATATGGCAACAAGACAAGATAGATATCAATACATTAAATTCACCATGGAAGTCGAGCAAACAGAAGTCAATTTATTTTCTTGACATCCTCATTACCAAGTCTCCTAATGGCAAGCCCTCTCACAAGGTATACAGGAAGCCAACTAACATGGACCGCTACCTCAACTACCGCTCGTTTCATCATCCTTCAACTATCCAGTCTGTGAGCAGCACTCTTATTCGTTGCACCTACACTATAAGTGACAAGTACATCCTGCAGCAAGAACTACGCCACATCACGACTGCCCTTAAATTCCATGGGTATCCCATCCACAAGATCAATACCAAACCACCAAAAGCTCGTGATCCTCCAAAGAATGCGAGAGCATGTGTTATTCTCCCCTTCATTGGACGTATATCACACCACATTCAGCGCATTCTCAACACTGCCAACATGACAGTACTCCATCACTCGACACACAAGCTCGAATCTATTCTTCACACACATAAGGACAGAAGACCTCATAACCACCACCCAAGTATTTACCGCATCTCTTGTAAATGTGGTAAAGTTTACATTGGTGAAACTGGTAGGACTTTCACCACCAGACTGAAAGAACATCAATCACATTATAGATGAGGTGAACAGGAAAAATCAGCAAAAGTTAATCATGCACAGAATAATCATCGCATGCTACGATCAGACAGAAAACGTCTCAAATCCATTAGTCACTCGCTAACAAAGAGAATCAGAGAAGCTATGAAGATACATTACCATTACACAGTCTCCCAAGAAAACGCGCTACCCGTTAGTAACATCTGGCTCTCCCTCATTAACAAGTTGACACCTACAATCACAACCATCAATACATCGAGGACAAATGAACCATGATGAGCAAAATCACAACGGCCGATCAAACGCGCAATGAACAGCCAATCAACACCACAAAATAACCAGCCAATTGGGGGAGGAGGTTTGAGGAGGATGGGGATGGGAGGTTTGGGGTGGGGGGATTGGGGATGGGTGGGGTTGTGGGGGGGGTGGAAGTTAATATAAACTCTGCATCCATTTGTTCCAGTTACTTCCTCTTGTTGATGGGCAGAGCATGCTGTTCAAAACATTGGGGCCTACTTTTACTTCTTTTCTTTTGCTTTGGAGTTTTTAAAGTATAAAGAATATAAATTGCTATTTTAGGAGCTAATACATGGTGTTAACCATGAACCTTTTACTTTATTAAATATTAATTAGTTGGGAGGCTGCCGGGAAAATTGCCGAGAGATATTTTTTTACAAGTTATTATGTACACATACACTTTAATATAGACCCTGTGAAAATTCCTTTGGAGGAGGAGGAAGCGGAAGGGTGGAGGTGGGAGGAGGGAAGGGTGGGGAAGGTGTGGGGTGGCAGTCCGGTGGAAGGGGAGGAATGGGTGGGATGGAGTCTAGAGGGAGGGGTGGTGGGAGGGGATGGGGTGAGTGGGGTGGAATGGGGGAGGGGAAGGGGTGGGAGTGTCAGCACAAAGCGGTAAATTAAAGCATTAGTAAATTAACAATTAAAATTGATGGTTACATGTTATAAGTTTCGTTTAGCAAGGATCGGTAAATTGTAACATAAACTGCTTGATGTAATTAGCTAATTTTGACTGTAGATGAAAGTATTATACTGTAAAATGCGTGGTGATATTTGTGAAGGTGCTGGAACATTCTCAGACGAAACTTCCAGAATAGACTCAAACCACGTTTGCTGGAAGGCATGGGATTGTTCTGTGATACTATATAAACCCACGAGAGAGGTGTAGAGAGATGGGTGATATGTGATGAGCTGTGTGTTTCCATTGTCCCCGTGCCAGATTTGAATCTGAGTAAATGAGGTGTTAATGTCTTGAGCAGTTGTTAATGCATGGAGCCGATTATAATCAGGTTGATTAAAACTTTTTTAAGATTGTGTATCGGGAAAGAATTCCTTTGAGCGCTTTAATCATCTTGAGTAGGCCAGTGTGTGAAGAGAGGACACCATGATGGGAATCAAATAATTGACAGCCCCAAAGGATGCGGTGAACACGTGTGAGTTGTGCTGGCAGGACTGGGACACTGGGTGGAAACAACTCAACGTGGGAATCAGAGTTAGACATTGTATGTAATGGTGAACTTCCTCATTTGACTTTGCATCTGTTTATTTGAAATAGAAGTTTCAA
The DNA here is from genome assembly GCF_056783735.1 of Eptatretus burgeri. Lineage (NCBI taxonomy): Eukaryota > Metazoa > Chordata > Myxini > Myxiniformes > Myxinidae > Eptatretus > Eptatretus burgeri. The sequence continues at coordinate 62,484,147 of NC_140971.1, forward strand.
ACATGTTACGATGTCGATGTGGTCACAGTAACGCCATTCAGAAGTCACAGACAACTGACAAAGATCCATTCAAGTGGTAGGTGACCTGGATGTTTGTTCAGGCTTGTAAAGCTCAAAGCTTGGATTGCAGTCATGAGATACTGCGCTGAATCCCGCACCATGAACAACATACATACACCAAATGGAAGAAAACCCCCGAAGGTGTATTTATCGCCCCACCCCCGACTGGGAGGAAGGACCTGGCATTGCCCGGCAATGCTGGGTACTTTTGCTAGTTAATAATAAAACACCCGCCTTTAGGTCTAAGTGCAAATACATTGCATCAATTCACAAAATCACATAAGATTCCTTACAATATTAATGATGTCATTCTGGCTAGACCTTTTTCTGGTTCAGCTGGCTCAGCAACCTGCTTGTAAAGCCATTTAGGAAGTATGCAGCGGTGATTTAAAAAAAATTATTTCCACTTATGATGGTGAAATATAGAGTTACAAAGGTCCGACCTAGTTTCGAACACAGTCAGATGCATGTTAAATTTATTCGATCGTGGGTGACAGGATAAGGTAAAAGCATGAGCATCAGTGGTCCATGCTTCGATATAACACTTTTTGAAATCTTGTTAGTTGCCTCTGACTTTTCCTTCTTCCATCAACCCATGCAGCTGTGGCATTGGTTACATCTCAGAGCAATGTGCAAATGACAATCCCAGTCCATTCTTTCAAACTCGGTGAGACATTAAAACCGAGCAGCAATTGTTCCCCCTCACTACTATTTTTCACCATTTATAAGCAGTTCCAGATGAGCTGTTTTGGCACCGGTCACACAAGCCCATTCCTGGAAACTTCCAGATCAAATTGTCGTGGCGACCTCCCTGTGCTTCACGACGCAGACAGATGCATCTCCACACCGACTGTGGCTTTTGCAGTGTGTTGACAGCCAAGTGGATTAAAGAGCCCAGGTTCTAAGTACCTCAAAGTGGTGCCTCTCCGAATGGAGTGCGGCTGTTGATAGAGATGATCATTAAACCAGTCAGTCAGTTTACCAGGACAGTCAACTGGTTTTGATGCAAGATATTGGACGTACTTATTGATGCAGGTGTGTCGCAAGGAGTATGTGGTTGTTTAAATTTTGTTGCGTCTCATTTTGGTGTACCAAAGAGAAATACAAGCTGAAGGAATTATTCAGGCCTCGATCATTCTGAACTTCCTCAATCAGCTATACACACCAGTTCCTGGATTATTGTAAAAGTATGCAAAGCACTTTGAGATTTTTCAAAAAAAAATTCTTTCGCAGTTACATTTTTGAAATTTATTGGTGTTATTTCTATTTGATGTCTTGGTTGTAATGCGACAAAGCTGAAATGGTGATACAGCAGAGCCTCAATAAACTGAATGGCCCTTTTCTCCACATCTCCATCGTGATTTAAACAAATAAAGTATCCAAAGCACATTGTATGCATCAATGCTTGTGATTGTATCGATGTAACAATCTGGTGTGTGTGTGTGTGTTTGTGTGTGTGTGTGTGTGTGTGTGTGTGTGTGTGTGTGTGTGTGTGTGTGTGTGTGTGTGTGTGTGTGTGTGTGTGTGTGTGTGTGTGTGTGTGTGTGTGTGTGTGTGTGTGTGTGTGTGTGTGTGTGTGTGTGTGTGTGTGTATGCGCGCGCGCTCACTAAGCTGGCATGGTCTCACCGAAAACTCCTGAAACCCTCATAATACACAAGCACACTCAACCATTAATAAAGCACCCAGTTAAATATTTTTAACTACAGGAAAAGATATATCCATCCAGGTGGTCATTGGCAATTTAGAGCTCATAGTCTGATGTTTTGTTTCATATTTTCTTTTGAATTCACAGATTTCATATCAAATCAAGAAAACAATTGTGTCAATTCAGTGCCGCTGGACCGACAGTATGCTGTGAACGATGTAATTACGAGGCAGTGGGGCGAATGATGAGGGAGATATGGAGAGGGGGAAAGATGGAGACAGAGAGAGATGCATGTAAAAATAATTACAATAACAACAGAACCTAACATGAGACAAGTGATTGATCTCACCTTTTAACAAACACTACAGACCTCTTCCATTAGCTTGACTGACACTTGTATACCAAAACATGACTTCATGCATATGTTTATTAATGTCAAATATGAAGGATAGTGGTGACACATTTATTCACTTATCTTTGTCTTTCAACATTTTAGGTATATGCGTATGTATATATGTTGTTGTTCGTCTTTCGGCTGCTCCCGTTAGGGGTCGCCACAGCGGATCATCCGTTATGATCCGCATACTGATTTGGCATAAGTTTTATGCTGGATGCCCTTTCTGAAGTAACCCTGGTCACCTCTTACGACACAGGGATAAGGATTGGGTTTCGCCATGATTCTGGGCTGCCGTACACCCTCTCATAGCGCGGCCCAGTGCAGAGTCCCGTCCTCAAGCGATCCTCCAACCCAAGCCTCCGGGTAGCCGGATTACAGACGCACGCCACTACACCCGGTGCGTATGTGTGTTTATATATATATATATATATATATATATATATATATATATATATATATATATATATATATATATATATATATATATATATATATATATATATATATATATATATATATACATATATTGTCTAGCAATTACAGAGATGTGAAATTTTTTGTGAGCAAATCAACAGGAAGCGACAGTGCTCAGCCTGTTCCCAAATAGTACATTCCCAAACAGCATGTCAGCATGATGAAGCAAGTGCCTTTGATGGAAATGGAATAAATATTTATGCCACGTCGTGATCCTCCTTTCAGTGGACCAATGCTCAAAGAGCCGTGCACATGTGGTTGAAAAGCTTTTCCAAGAACATTAGAGTCAGTGGAGATTTGAAAACTCGTATCATTTTGCTGTTTTCGTTCAATCCCACATCCATTCATCCTCTGATAAAATGCATAATTTTGAGTAAGCCCTTTCAAAGGGGGTGTTAAGCCACCTGTGCAGTCTTCCTTCAAAAAAAAATTTGGTCATCAAAAAGTCATAGACACAGCTTATTTCCAAGTCACATGCACGAAAAATAGATTGATGTGCCTTTCCATGAATTACGGCATGAGTAAGCAATGGACAAACACATTCTGTTAGTGGTATTTGAACCTGGAACAACCTGCATTACAAGCCAGAAGTTCAGGTTGGGAACACCAACAAGCCACAGGGTAACTTGCAGTAACTCACAAATGTTAACCATTCATCGGTGCCTTTAGAAAAGCATATCCCAGTGTATGCTGGTAACCTGGCAAAATTGTGAGGAGTGGTGACAAGTTTGAAGAAGTGACTTTGTCCAAGATTACACCCCCCAAAAGTCTGGCAATGAGGTAGTAGTTACTGAAATGGGGAGAGCATACAAAGGGGGTGAGGGTAGTTCAGTGTTGGTGAACACAGTGACAATAATTAATGAGAAGAAAGCCTTTTGTGAGACAAGAGTGTTGTACAGAGAAAGAGAGTGGTGATAAAGAGCTGAAGCCACTACTTACGAAAGAGAGAAACATCGGTGTGGGGGGAGAGAGAGAGAGAGAGAGAGAGAGAGAGAGAGAGAGAGAGAGAGAGAGAGAGAGAGAGAGAGAGAGAGAGAGAGAGAGAGAGAAAGAGAAAGAGAAAGAGAAAGAGAAAGAGAAAGAGAAAGAGAAAGAGAAAGAGAAAGAGAAAGAGAAAGAGAGACAGAGAGAGAGAGAGAGAGAGAGACAGAGAGAGAGAGAGAGAGAGAGAGAGAGAGAGAGAGAGAGAGAGAGAGACAGGAGGGGAGAGGGGTAAGGAACTCTGGAACATAAAAGGGAGTGAGAGTATAGGTTTCTCATAGCGCGTGTTGCGCTCAAGCCAGTCGTCAGTGACTTTCCATTGCACCCACTGACATGGCAAAATAAACTTCTCACTCAATGGAGTACACGCGTTGCACGCTCTGTGCAAAGTACATAAATCCGTGCCGCTAACAACCGAATGATTTACTCAGCAAGGAAACTATTACTCGAGTGTCCTTTTGGTCAAAAGAAATTTTCGCTCTTTCGAGTGAAGAAACACAAGGTATAATGTGTACTTGTGTTGCAGAGGGGGGAAAAAAATTAGAGAAAAGACCTGTTTATTCAAAGAAACGCATCATGCAGCGATTTCAGGTTTACCCTTGGAGATTCATGGATTAGGTGGGCGAAGCAGTGTGTGTATTTTGGGGGGTGGGGGGGTAGGAGGAGGTTCACAAGATGGCTGATCCAGCAATTCTAGGTGTAGTTACAGACCATTAGAATCTTTCCAGGATAAAGTGTGTAGGCCTGAACCCCAGCCAGCAAGCAGTTCCTTGAGGAACATATTATTTGCAGTTTTCAATAAACTCTTCTTGAGAAAGCAAAGTTTGAATTTCAAAAAGCTTGAAATCCCAATCAGGTTACCAACTGTACAAATGCTGTGTTTTTATACCTGCAGGTCCAGGAGAGACGTCCCCAGGAACTTTTCTGAAACATTCCCAAAGCAAGTTGTTCTTAAGAGGTAATGGTCAGATTTAGAATGTCTTCAACAAGTCATTATGTCAAAGTGTTCTTTCAAATTCCATTGCAGTCTCATTCCCTTTTTGGGGGAATGTGGTGGGGATAGGGGCAGGGAGGCTGAAAACACACTGAAAAGGCTGTAGATGCTGCTGCTGCAAGTAATAAGAAAGATAATTTATGCATATTGTTGCACAATTTGAACCTGAAACTGCCAGTGTCCGAGTTTAAACTTGTGAGTTATCTGATTTCAGTTTGGACAGAGCTGCTGCTGCCCAAGTTTTTTAAAAATAAAGTTTGTTGGGTTGGCCTGTTAGCATTCCCATCTGAACTCCTGCCTTGTGATGCAAGAAACCCAGGTTCAAATCCCAAATAACATACATATATTTGTCCAGTGTCTACTATAATGCCCTTGTAATTCACATAAAAGTCACACTCATGTCTACCAATGTCTGTCATGCATGCAATTTATGTCAAACTCCTCCATGAGCCTTCAAACAATGCAAGTTGAAAAAAACAAAAAAATGTAATTTGGCCAAGTCCGAATTTATGCATGAATAGGTTCAACGTATTCCAAAACAATGCCTGAGAATAGAGTTTTTGGAGAATTGCTAATTGCATTCTCAAATATAAATGATCATCGATTCCTGTTCTCTTCAATGGCCCTGAAGTGCTTACTTCCCCTTTTTATAAAGTCAACCTCTTCACTGAGCATTTTGCTGCAAGCTCCACACTTGAAGATAATGGACACCCATTGCCTATTTGTCCTTCCCGTCTTGACGCCAAGCTTTCCGCTAGCATCATCACACCCATGAAAGTTGCTTAGATTAATTATTCAAGAGCTTGACATCTCAAAATCTGGTTCTGGATTTGGAGCGTCGGCAGGTATCCTTCAGGGCTCTGTGCTGACGATCTCAAAGTAAAGTTTCCGGTCATTATCTGTCCTGTTTTGACTGTTTATTTTCTCACCTACATGGTACTGTGTGTTCCAAATTCAGTTTTGTTTCAAAAATCGTGCTATTATGTGAGTTTTCGTCTACCTTGTCTTACCGGGTGCTTGAGGCCTACCCATTCTTCCCCTCGGTGTACGAACGTGTTTATTTGTATTCTCTCCCCATTACCTTCAATTTCTGTCTTACCCACTTTCCCAACGTCCCCCATCATTCCCAACTAAACACTCTATTTCTTGTCTTAAATCCAAAAAAAAACAAAAAAACTACCTTTCACACTCAGGAGTCTCGATCCTTCTTCTTCTTCTTGCCGGCAAACCACCTTTATTCTACTGAGTTGACCCTCTCTCGCCATTACCTTCACGATTTCTTCCTACAACATCCCATTCCCGAATCTTACCTGTTCTTAAAAAATACATCAAAAAATAATAATCTTCCTTATATCATTTCGATCTCTACACCTCCTGGAACCACGTGTCTCTCTCTACTCTTCCTGGTACTATTCATCGACCCAACAGATCCACACTGCGTTTACAGTTCCAAATTCACCACACACTTCCACGATTTTACTTCAACCTTCCCTTTTCCAAATGTTATGCAATCATTATTTAAAATAAATAATTTCACTTTTGACGATACACCTCCCATCGCCAAGTGCTTCTGCCATAACCATGTGATTTGTTTACACCCCCTGCATTTACTGATCCAATTTTACGATTCACCTCACAATTTTTTCTACAACACTTCCATGACCTAATCTGATGAAAACTCAAACGATAATAATAACAACAATAAAAACGATCTCTTATAATGCTTCATCTTCCTCTTTCACACATGTGGTTGTCTTTACTGTATCACAATGCAATACTCTTCTACTATTGAAACAGTCTGCTCTCAATTCGACCTTTCTTTCATACCTTGCCTAAAAAATCCAACTGTGACAGCGTTTCTTCTCGACATTCTCTGAATTCGCCTTTATTGCATCCCTCAAGAAATGTGTTTAATCTCATCTCTGACCTAAACCTTTTAAAAACCCCAGTTTGCTATGAGTGTTCGCTTTCCATCAACCATTCTTTTTTTCCATTTTCAGTGCCAACTCATATATATATATATATATATATATATATATATATATATATATATATATATATCTTCTTCTTCTTCTTCTTTCAGCTGCTCCCGTTAGGGGTCGCCACAGCGGATCATCCATATGATCCGCATAGTGATTTGGCACATGTTTTACGCCGGATGCCCTTCCTGACGCAACCCTGGTCGCCTCTTACGACACAGGGATATGGTACACCTATTTTAACCGGGGTATACACCAGCCCAGTATACTGGTACTCATTTCGCCGACCTCGGAAGGATGACAGGCTGAGTCAACCCCCTGGTGTATTAATTCAGTGGCCCAACGGGGCTTGAACTCAGCACCTCTTGGATCCCAAGCCGCTGCCCTAACCACTGCGCCAACACCAGGCTTATATATATATCTATATATATATATTTATATATATATATATATATATATATATATATATATATATATATATATATATATATATGTATATATATATGTATATATATGTATATATATATATATATATATATATATATATATACATATATATATATATATATACATATATATATATATATATATATATATATATATATATATATATATATATATGTATATATATATATATATATATATATATATATATATATATATATATATATATATATATATATATATATATATATATATGTATATATATATGTATATATATATATATATATATATATATATATATATATATGTATATATATATGTATATATATATATATATATATATATATATATATATATATATATATATATATATATATATGTATATATATATATATATATATATATATATATATATATATATATATATATATATATATATATATATATATATATATATATATATATATGTATATATATCTCACAGCAACCATCACACTCTTCTCCCTCCAAGCCTCCCTCTCACCTCTCTCAAAAACTCCCCCTCACCTTTCTCCCTCAACTCTCCCCACTCACCCTTCTCCCACCATTCACTCCCCTCACTCACCCTTCTCAAAGTTGCCACCCCTCTCATCCACAAAGCTGCCTCTTTCCACTGCCCACTCTACCTCCTCAAATCCTCAACCACCTTCTGCCCCCTCTCTTGTCCACCCTCTCCCTCAGCACCACAGAGCCTTTTCTCTGACTCATCCAGCCCGCTCCCCAAGCTATTCTGCAATCCCCCACAATCTTTCAACAACCCTCCTTACCTCCCCCTCGTCCCTTGTCCTACCCTCCCCCTCCCCTCCCACCCCCTGCACCCAAAGCCTCCTCCTATCCCTCTTCATTCACAGTGTATACCTCAAATATCCAGGGCCTTCGCTCAAACCTTTCAGATGTTTCCATAAGGGTTGTGACTGACAAACCAGACAAAATCTGCCGAACAGAAACTTTCCTCCCCAATACGTGTCTGACTCCCAAGTATCTCTCCCTGGTTACTCCCTCCTCCGGCATGACAGACCTGAGCCTCGTCCTGGTGGAGGAGTTGCTCTCTTCATCAAAGACTCCATTCCTCACTCTCCATGCACTGCCCTCACTCCCCCACACCCCCCAGAATACCTCTGGCTACGGCTTCCCCTCCACTCCCACCTAATGCTTATATGTGTAGTGTACCATCCACCAATCAGTGATGACTCCATCTTCACCTCACTATCCAAAACACATGGACCAACTTCTATCTTCTCATCCAAACTCTTTCTTCCTCATATGTGGAGACTTCAATTGTCATCATGCCAGTTGGCGTGGTGTGGGTATCTCTTTCACCTGTCATGGCAATTCAGCAAAAGCTTTCTGTGACTCAATCGGTCAATTTCCTGACCCGGATCTCAACCAATGGTGCTCTATCTCTTCTGGATCTGATTTTGACAAATTTCCCTGACAATATCTGCTGCTCTTCCTCCACTCCAATCAGTTCTTTTGACCATGTCCTTGTCAAAGTGGACATCTCTCTGGCTATTATCAGAGAACCACATCACCGCCGTCGAGTCTGGCATTTCACTCAAGCCGACTGGCAGGGTCTCCAAGCAGCCATCAAACTTATACACTGGTCTCCTATCGCTACTTTCTCCAACATCAACTCATCCTGGGAATTCTTTCAAAGAAACTTGCTCTCCCTCATGCACAGATTTACCCCCTCTCGTCTTCAGTTGTCCTACCCTTCCTCCTGCCCTCCCTTGGTTCACTGAAGCTTGTGGTGAGGCAGTTGTCCTGAAACAACTTGCATTTGCCTCATGGAAAGCAAACCCAACTGAGGGTAATTTCAGTTCCTTCCATAAAGCTCGGAACAAGTGTGTATCTACCCTCAGGAGAGCCAGAAAACAACATCTTTCGAAGCTCAATTCCGAACTTTGAAACCTCTCTTCCTCCTCAAAATCCTGGTGGCATCTAATCAAATCTGTTTCCAATGTATGTTCCCCCTCCATCCCCTCCCTTACCTCAAATGGCCACACTGCTGATACCGCACCTGAAAAGGCTTAATGCCTAAACTCGGTGTTTGCAGCTAAATCTTGTGTCCAAAACCCATCACTTTCTGTACCCACCTTACCCAGTCACACCTAACTGTCCCTGGACTCTGTGTCCTTGTCTCCTAACAAAGTGGAGAGATTGCTGTCAAACCTCAACTCAGATTCTGCAACCGGTCCAGATGGCATCAGCCCACGTGTCCTAAAAACCTGCTCTTCTGCTCTTGCTCACCCTCTCTCTGTTCTATTCACCCTCTCATTTGCCCAAGGTCATCGGTCATCTGCTTGGAAATCAGCAAACATTACTGCCCTGCATAAAAAAGGTGCAAAACAGATCCCTGCAACTACAGAACAACCAGCCTTCTGCCAATCATCAGCAAGGTTATGGAATCCTTCCTCTTCTCCAATGGCTTGATTTCCGATCATCAATTTGGTTTCAGACCTGGTCACTCAAACCTGGATATGCTGCTTCTGCTCTCCCAACAATGGATGGAGGCCCTCAATGCCAGACATTAAATCAGAGCCATATCCCTAGGCATATCGCGTGTTTTGACACGGTCTGGCACCCTGCCCTGCTCACTAAACTCTCTTCCTATGGTATCCAAGGCCATCTCCACTCATGGCTCGCAGACTTCCTCTCCTGTCACAGTCAACGTGTGGCCCTAAATGGAGTTCTTTCATCCCCTCTTCCTGTCCTGGCTGAGTTCTTCAAGGTAGCGTTCTGGGCCCTGTTCTTTTTCTAGTTTTCATCAATGATCTCTCCGATTCTCTGGAAAATCCTCTTTATCTCTTTGCTGATTACTCCACCCTCTGCCGTACCATCGGTCATCCCTCAGACCAGCAAGCAGCAGCTTCTTCGCTCACTGCAGATCTGGGTAAAATCACAAACTGGTCCAACACGTGGAACATGTCTTTCAATCCGGACAAATCTCACACTCTCACAATGTCTCTCCGAAAAGACCGTGTGGAACCCCCCCACCCCCCCATCCACTTTCTCTACAATCCTCTGGAAAAGATTCTTTCGTTCAAGCTTCTGGGTCTCACCATCTGCCATAACCTTTCCTGGGAAAGCCACATTTCAAACCTCGCCTCCAAAACCAGTCGCCGACTGGGAATCCTCTGTCGTGCAAAGTCCTTCCTCAGCCCACCTGAGCTCCTGACCACTTACAAAGTTTTTGTCCATAGCCTGATGGAGTACTGCTCTCCCCTCTGGTCTTGTGCTCCTGCCTCCCACCTTTCTCAGTTTCACGCTGTGGAACCTAAGGCATTTCGGATCATTGGCATCTCCCGCATTGAGGCTGAGTCTTTCCACCTCTCTCTCTCACCGCAGGCTGGTCCATGGTATTTCTGTCTTCTACCGTCTCCTCTCCACCCTCGCCCCCCCACTCTCTCTGCGATTTGTCCCCACCACATTTCCGTAGGGTGCTCAAGGTCCGCCAACAACCCCCTTCTGGTAAAACTATCAAAATCACGAATCACTGCTCACCTTCACTCTTTCATTCCTCTTTTTCCCCACCTTTGGAATAAACTCCCTCACTCAATTCAATCCCATTCTTCGCTCCAGGCCTTCAAAACAGCTGTTCATCACCACCTCTTATCATCCCCCATCCAAATCCTCGATCTTTTCTACCCCCGATAATGCACCCAAGCCCAGCTCCTTCAAATTCCCTGCTTCCTTCCTGAAAGTCCTTGTAATGTCTATCTTGTATTCCCCATGTTCCCCACCCCATCCCTCTCCCTTCCACAGATCTCCCAATGTCTCTGTTCCCCACTGTTTTGTCCTTCCCACTCCTGCACCTCTTGTCTCATGCCTCCCTTGCTGTGCATTGTGTGCTTGCTCTCATACGAGCCTCAACAAGGTATACAAAAAAAAATATGCAGGACATCGAATCCCTGCAATTGCTTTGAAGATGTGTTCACCTGAACTGTTTTCTGTTCTCTCAAAATTGTATCGCTTGTGTCTGTCAAAGTCTGTGTTTCCACTGAGCTCGAAGAAGGCTTCTGTAGTCTTGAAAGGCTCTGGTGCAAAATCTCATCCTTCTATCAGCCAATTAACCTTCTACCCATTATAAGCAAAGTGTTTCAATCCTTGATCAAATGACAACTCATGACTCATCTGGAAACCCACAACCTCCCAACTGATATCCAGTATGGCTTTCCACATTCAAGGTCTTCGAGTGATGTTCAATCACTAATAACTGAACATGTGAATAGGGCTTTGGATCATCATGCAGAAGCCAGGGTTGTTGCTCTTGACATCTTGAAGGCTTTTGACAAAGTGTGGCACAAAGGCCTCATCCATAAGCTAAAATCATATGGCATCTCAGGAAAATTGTTTGATACAATTTCTGACTTCCTTGCAAGTCATCAAAACTCTGTGGTACAAGAGGTACAGTCATCCCCTATCCATAATATGAATGCTGGTGTTCCTCAGGGGTCTGTGTTGGGACCAATATTGTTCTTGTTGTACATCAATGATCTGCCTGATTGTATTGCATCACAACTAAGCATTTACGCAGATGACAACAGTGTGTAATACCTTCCCAGGAACCTTGTCTCCTCCTTCCCATGTCCATGCCAGTACCACTCTCAATCAGGACCTAGAGAGTGTCACTAAATGGGGAAAAGACTGGCTTGTTACTTTAAACCAAAAAAAGAGCCACTTGTCTGTGTCTAGTTCAAGATCTCCTTATTTTCCAACCCTATCTTTTAGTCAGGTTCCTTGTGTAATTTCGTTGGAATTTTTTGGAGAGTAGCAAACCTATAGATTTTTGAGAAGTTTAAAATCTATTTAGATAAAAAAAATGATGTTCACATTTTTCCAACTTTTGGAAAGGTCGTTTTGGGGTGAAAAACGCTTTTTTTGAATTCCAATTTAAAAAAAATCTGAAACAATACAAAATAACCAACTGATGATGGATTACTGTTAAATGGCTAACAATGGATTTTATAAGATAATAAAATGTTGCATTTAGACTGTCGGTTGCCATGGAAACAGCATTTTTGGAGTGGAATTGCCATTTTTTAATATATATTTTTTTAAATTATATTTTCCATCAGATGGCCTAAATAATTGTTAAATATAGTGACCATGACTAACTTACACACAAGTATTATGATTTTCAAGTATTGGTCGCATATCGCCAAAGGGCCAGGTCGAAAGAGAAAATGCCCGAAGTATGTCTGGAGTCGTCAAGCTCCTCCACATCACTCGGTCATCCACAGACCCATATGACAAGGCTTTGTGCTTCTTTTGCCAGAGAACTGATGGTCAACCTCTTTACCTTGTACGGAGTGACAGTGCAGGCAAATCGCTGAGAGAAGCTGTTGATGTTGCTCAGAACCCTGTTTTTATGACTCGATTGAACACTGCTATAGCGCCAAGTGATGCACATGTAATTGACGTTATGTACCACAGGTCTTGCTGGACGAAACGTGTCTTCCATGTCTTGCGAGATCACGACACCAAAGGAGAGAAGGACAAAGCATCAATGACACAAGTTGTGAGTTTAATTGAACTGATCAACTTGGTAGATGTCCTAACCAAGCAGCAAACTCAACTCCGTATGGAGGACATCGAGACAACTGATGTTAACATTCTAGGTGGTAAAGATGCCTTAGAACATCATGTACCCACGTTCAGTAGAAAATGGCTGAAGAATAGAATCTTACAGGCGTTACCCAATGTAAGGTCAGTGCTCCAAAAGAACAGATGGAAATCTATTCTCTATTCACCTGAGACATGCGAAGAAGATAGGGTCAATGCTAGCATTACAAATGACGATACAATTGACCATATGGATGCTATATACAAAGCAGCTATGCTTGTTCGCAAAAAGTCTAAAGAACCTCTCCACCAAGGACGAACAAGATGAATATATACAAGTTTCTTGCAGTGAACAGGATGTCCCTGGAGAGCTTAAGGCAATGGTACGTTGGATAATGCTTGGCCCAGTGGAAGAGATGCAATCAGAAGCACGGACAAATGTTGTGGACAGATCAGTATTAACTGTAAGCCAAACCATCATGTACGGCCTCAAGTCTAGGAGGCAGGCAATGTTCAAACCACAGAACGAATCTGCTCTATTCCGAGGACTCAAACATTGAACGGCATGACCACGATAGTGATGATGACTATGGC
>NC_140971.1:62502319-62559819 GCF_056783735.1 Eptatretus burgeri
TTTTGTTCCCTTTCCCCCTCTGTGACTGAGTCCAGAGTGAGGTGCCTTTGTTCTTTGGATTCATTTTTATTCTCATTGTACATAATTTATTTATTTTCAATTTTGGGTCCCCTGTTCTTTCTTATCCTAACCCGCCGTCATCTCCTCTGTCATGATTACATCAAGCGGTAAGGTTTTCGTGTCTCTCTTCAAGACGCGTGCACGCGTTGTCCACCATTAACTTAGAACATCATCTGAGGGAGTAAAATGCCAGTTTGGCTCATCCGTCCAGCATCCGTGTTGGCTGACCTCGACACGACAATATGTTGACTCGAACCCCCGAACTTGACGAGGCAGCACAGCACAAATCAAATCCCATCACAGTGCTTGCTGCACGACCTGCCAGCAAGAAGTGTCGCCTGCCACGTGAGCACATTGTCTCTGCCTTGCTGATCACCAGTCAAGAGGTTTGCAGCCAGGAACATTAAATCAACCAAAGAAGCACATTGACTCTATGACACGACGCTGACGTCATGTACATAAATTATGCCAACATCTCATCTCCAAACTTGGAGGCATCCGTATTCAAAATAAAGACCAATTACTGCACCGTAATCCAAAGAAGGAAGCCAGACGTAACAATACAAATGCACACACAGTACCCAATGAACACGATGAGGCGATAAGGGGAGGTGACTTGGCTCACTCAATCCATAGCAGGTATTGAGAAATAAAGAGGTTTCCATTTGTTTTTGTTTTGGGGGTTTTTTTTGGGGGGGGAGCTTGTAGAAGCAGCAAAAATATAATTTTGCACCAAGAGAGACTTTTCTCGGAAGGCTGGTGGGATGGCATAGCGGTACGCACACTGGCCTCGATGCCATGTTGCCTGGGTTAGATTCACGACGCAGGTATAAACTGTCAGCCCGGTGTTTCACATGCAGGATGAGTCATCAATATGTGTTCCGTCCCTTGGATGGCCTTTAAACGGACATCCCGTCTGCCAGCATTTGTTGGTGGATGTTAAAGATCCCATGGTGTCCTTCGCAAAGAGTAAGCGAGCTATTGCCGTCACCATGGCCAAAATCCAAATTCCTGCCCAATCTAGTCAAACGTCAGGCCTGACAAGCAAGTTCGTGAAAACCAAGACCAATCTTCTCCAGGCCAACTCCACAAGAAAAGGTGGGTTAATAATGGTCGTTTAAAGAAAAAGAAGAGACTTTTCTCATTGCCTCAAGCTCGTGAACACAAGAGTTATGCTCCCCGTGTTGTTCGAGAAGTGTCAAACCCAAGGCTCATTCTTTGCTTGCAACCACATGTGACCACCGAGTGAAAATATGGGAGGTGTTCACGTGGCGTGCAAGCGGCGGGTCTCACCTATACCTTGTTTTGTTTGGACCTCACATGTGTTATTCTTTTTATCTCTAATTTACTGCAAACAACGGGACCCTGGTTGCGTTGTTTAAAGATTGGGTGGGATGGGGAGTTTGGTACAAGTGCTACATTTCAATCGAAAGAGAAAACCAAATGGTCAAACATTCCAAGTACACCCCCCCCCAAAAAAAAAGTATTAATAATAATTAAAACTCGTGGAATGTTTTCAATAAGGTTTGAGAATTATTTCCTTGGCAAACGTGGAATATTACAAAGATTACATGATCTCCGTTGATGCCTCCATGTGATGCGGAGTTTCTTTTCCCTTCCACATTTATGGCAATTTTGAAGGTTCGACACATGTTCCATCCAACTTGTTATCTGACGACATGAAGGAAATAATGACATGGGAATCTGCATAACTATGGTCACCGGGTTTCCACAAATCAGAATTGTGGATTGTAAAATCCATAACTATATGACCACTCATCTTATATGACCACTCGACAGGAATGGTGACCTGACTGCTATTATGTTGAGAAGTCGTGGTGTAAGCAACAATACAGCTTTATTGTTTAGACATCATCAACAGGCTGATGGATTGCTAGATGGATGTCATGGAACAATATGTCATGTCTGGTAATCACCCTAACCCGGAAGGTAACCTGGAAAGGAATCCCACATCCACATGATCGATTCATGCTCTACTCGGATTGAGAAACTCTTTATCAGAAAAATTTACCTTGATGTTCTCAAACTAACAGAATGGAAAAGGTAATGGTAGAAACAGCATTTCATCTTTTTTTTAAAGCACGTTTGTGAAGCTCACTCTGTTTTACTTTTTAGTTGTAAATCTACAAACACGTACGATAGCCCATCCTTTAAGTTTTCCCCTTTCCAACAGAGGATTTATATATAATCCATAAAGTGCTGTGGTGTGTCCCCAAAGGAGAACCACAATTTTATGAGCATAACTGCAACGTTTTGAACCATGTAGACCATGACACTCATATCATTTTGATATTTTTTAGACCCTAAATTTGCCAGTACCTCAACATGATCTACAGGAAGCTCAGCACTGGATGGTAATAACGATTGGAAATATGGTGGTTGACTTTTAAGATTGTTGTTTAGAATGGAGTAATTAATTTGATGGTTTAAAAATAAATCACTTATCCACCTCATTGTTCTTCAACTTTGAAAGAACTGTTATTTGAGTCTGATCGAGAAAATTGGAAACTGAAGGATACATAGTTTATGCCAAAATATTCCACAGGCAGCATCGTAAACAGTGGTCTTCCATAAGTTTTGGAGCAGTGAAGTAAAATTTGTTATTATTGCTATTTTACAAGAAATTTGGATTTGAGATCAAAATATGAATAGAGTACAGAAGGTCAGCTTTTATTTATTGGTATATCTTTTTATATATGTTTTACCATTGTAGAACAAGAGAGCTTTTTATGTTTAATCCCCCCATTTTAGGTTAGTACAAGTAATGGAACAGATAAATTTAAAGCAAATTAAAGTAATATAATAGTTCGTATTTGGTCACGTATCCCTTGCATGCAATAACTGCATTGAGCACGTGACCCAATGACATCACCAAACTCTTGGTATCTTCCTTTTGAGATGCTTTGCCAAGCCTTAACCACAGCCATTTTCAGTTGTTGTATGTTTTTGGGTGGGTTTCTCAATTTAGTCTCCTCTTAAGCAAGTGAAATGCATGCTCCCTTGGATTTAAATCAGGAGATTGACTTGGTCAGTCGGAAACATTCCACTTTTTCCCCTGATGTACTCCTTGGTTGCATTGACAGTGCGTTTTGGGTCATCATCTTGCTGCATGGTGATGCGCCACCTAATGAGTTGGGAGGCATTTTCTTGCGCATAGGCAGCCAAAAAGTTTCTGTAAACTTCCAAATTAATTCTGCTGCTGCCATTTTTAGTTAGATCATCAATAAAGATGAGTGAGCCAGTTCCAGAAACAGCCACACAATCCCAAGCCATGACACTACCTTCACCATGCTTCACAGATGAGGTCGTATGCTTTGGATCACATGCGGTTTCTTCCTTTCTCCACACGTTCACCTTTCCATCGCTTTGCTAAAGGTTTATCTTTGTCCCATCTGTCAATATAACTTTGATCCAGAACTCTACTGGCTCACCTCGGTATTTCTTGGCAAATTGTAATCTGGCCTTTCTATTTTTGGCACTGAGGAGAGGTTTACATCTTGCGGTTTAGCCTTTGTAATTCTGCTGTCGAAGTCTTCTACGAATGGTAGATTGTGATACTTTCACCACTGCACTCTGGCCGTTTTTGGTGACGTCATTGACAGTTGTTTTAGGGTTTTTATTGAAAGCTCTGATGAGTTTTCTGTCATCAACTCCAGTTGTTTTCCTTGGCCGACCTGGCCATTGTCCATTGCTAAGTACACTCGTGGTTTGTTTCTTTTCTCAAGATATTCCAAATTGATGTATTTGCTATGCTCAATTTTTGTGCTATGCTTCCAATTAAATTATTCTGTTCTTTCAGCATCCACATTGCTTGCTTTTCTTTCATGTACAGTTCTCTGGTCTTCATGTTGGTAAATATCGAATGGCTCCAAAGGCAGACTCCAAAGGCCAAATAAAAGGCGAAAACCAAAACTTGACATTCACAGCTCTTTTATGTGTGAACAATCAATGCAACAAGAAACACCTGTCAGTCATTTGTTCCAATACTGAAGCTCACCTAAAATGGGGGGACTGAACGTAACAAGTGCTGTTGTTCTACAATGGTAAAACATATGTGCATAAAAATACCAAGAAATAAAAGCTGACCTTCCGTACTCTTGCATCGTATTAGTCTTTTGAATTCAAATCCAAATTTCTTGAGTATACAGCAATATTAACAAACTTGACTTCACTGTTCCAACATTTATGGAGGATGGTGGGCACTGTACGTGACCGAGAACAATTAGATATATCTGGTCACCATAATTGGAGAAATACACATTAATACAATGAAAATGAAGGTAAATAATTGTTTCTTTCCACCATATTTTATTGCACCATTCTTTACAGCATTAATGATTGGTTCTTTACTGCTGCTTGAACCTCATTCAAGCTAAGTTTTCCGAACCGGATTTGTCATGTTTTTCTGTTATATCTTCGTCCCTGTGTTGCTGTTTGTGTTTACATCCAATTTTCCCTGTTAAACCGTATCTTCTTGTGCTGTATTTGTCACGTGTTTTCATGTTGTTCAAAGTATACTTTTGCCTTCCCTTCCCAGCGGAGACAGCAGCTAGAAACATTGTGTGCCTTTGGTCTCCATAATCCTCATTTTGCTTCTTTCTTCCAAAATATTTCACTTATACTGTTGTGGACCGGGGATTGGTGGCGAGGTGCGACCGCTAGGTGGAGCAGTAGGGTCATCTCCACCGAACACCCGGAATTGCAAGGTCGTAACCCTTGGATATCTCCAAAGGTCACGGGTCCCTTAGCGGACCGTGGTCGCCAATATTTTGACGACGTGGGGAAGGGTTAATTGCCTAATTTCAATATACCTAAGTAGCCACATCGTCTAACTACTGGGGAAAACCACACCCTCGACGGATCTCGGGCAGAACGGGCCGTTTACCGAGCCTGATCCGGGTGTAAACCGAGCGGGGATTACCAAGATCCGTCGGTCCAAATGAACAATTACAGCAACAAGGCCTCCCTAATTCCCAATATGCACCGTGCTCAACCAACGAAAGAAAGTGACAGACAATGAGCTGGTACATTGAACAATCGGGGTTTATTTATAATGGGGCAGGGGAGCACAAAAAGAGCAGAGTTACACCGACTATCAAGAAGGAATGCAAGTCAGTACAAGGCACTTAAACAATTGCAATTTATAGACTTGGCCCACACACATACATACACACATACATACACACACACACACACACACACACACACACACACACACACACACACACACACACACACACACACACACACACACACACACACACACACACACACACACACACACAAAGAAATGGTGGCCATGGCCTTTATTTGGGGCCCTTCAGCTTGAGAGGGTAGGCGAGCTGAGGGCAAGAGTCTGCACTTGCACCTATCCACCTCGTGCGGTCTGGTCAAGCTTGTCCGATGGCAGGACTCGAACCTACCCCCTCAAAGCAGCACCAAGCACCAGGAATGAGGGATAGAGTGACGGACGCCAGCCAGCACGAAGGCAGACGAGGTGAGAGATGACGAGGCGACAAGCGATCAAGGCCGAAAAAGCTTCCACGGATCAGATTACACCAGGCGAGGCAGACCCAGACAGCCTGACAGAACGCGCCGATCACTCAACCTCTCCTGAGGTTGGAGGGACTTTTTCCCTGGCCACTCGCCTCCTGATTGGACGGTCGCATCGCGCGATTCGCTGGCCGTCCCTCATTGGACAGGCCCACGGTAGGCGGGGAAACTGGAGTCCCGATTTGAGGCAATTGTACCTCCTCACCTAAGACCACGTGCATAATGGCGACCGGGTTGAGTGAGGGACGGGACCGCTGTTGTTGTTGTTGTTGTTGTTGTTGTTGTTGTTGTTGTAAAAAACGCTGACTAAAAAATAAACCCACAGCACACACATGAAATTCCCATTAGACAGAAGGGAGGGGACCCTAACTAAAAACACATACTTATCGAAATAACTGAACTGCAGGGGCTGCTGACTGTTTGTGTGCAAAAGGCTTCTAAATCTGTAACAATACCTCCTCAACGTCATCCGATAACCCTGCCGCTTTCAAAAAAAAATTAAAACACAGCATTTTTTTCCACTCCACAACGATCTCATTCTATTTGAATATCCTTCTGCCTGTACTTCATGTAGTACATTATTTTTACCCTTTTCTCTATCTTTAAACTCAATCCTCATGGAATAGAAATGCTTCTTTTTTTAGATCCTCGTGGAGGATCTCCAAGTCTTACTCACGTTGTTGTTCTTGTGGACTTTTTTGTTTCACAGCCTACAGTTTTCATCGAAACTTCCTGAAACTTGGCGTATTTAGTGTTGTGGTTACCAAATTCGCAAACCACCATTCAGGTCCCTTAGGTGAGGTATCTCGGCAAGTATATGTGTAGTTAGGCCCAAACCCGTTGTCTAGTGGGAATACATGTCATTTATGCGAGCTGCGACTCTTCAGGATAGCCGTTTTTCTTTTACTATCTTTATTTTGGACCAACCGCCATGATCACAACCACAACATCAACCACCGACCACAACCACCGCTTCACCACAACCGCCACGACCTTCACGTCACACCTCGCAACCGTAGCATCGCCACCGTTCTTGCCCCGCTGTGGGTACCGGTGTTGGACTCGTGCAGGGCGCACGTCGAACAGCGTGTACAAAATCACGGATTTTGTGCTTCAAAAACGGATCAAAAACGACACACGCCCACTTTTTGCCGTCCAATCGGTGAGCGAGGGGCGATTTGGCCCCGCCTCCAGAACGATCGATATATGCAAATTTGTGGATCAAAAAGCCTTCACGCCCACTTTTTCTCGGGCCAATGGGGAGCGAGGTGAAAGGTCAAAGGGAGGGGGTCAAAGGCGAAGCTACGGGGGGGTAAAAGGACCGTGTTCGTCAGTCAGAGAGTGTGGAAGTCTGGAGCCCGAAGCCTGCAGTAGCTGGAGAAGCTGAAGAGAGTCGAACGAGGAGAGCCCAAAGAAGAGTCCAGGGTGGAGAGTCCAGAGGCGGAGAGGCGGCAGCGGCGAAGGCAGACGAGGGGGTGCTCGCGACGGTGCCGGGAGCTGCACGCCCGAGGAAGGCCGGCAGCGCGACCTGGCCGAGGTGGAGACGCACACCAGGGATAATAAAGATCCTCTATACCCCGAGCATCAGCAACCCCCTCCTGTTTCCCCCCGCGCTGAGATAGTGCGACCAAGGGGGCCCCCTTTCCCACCCCCTACCAGACACCGTCCACGAGGCCCGCGGGTTGCGGCGCCATCGCCGCTCCGCGTCTCATTACCAGACGGGTAGGCGCGACCCGGTCTCGGCCTCAGGCCCGCCTCATCCTTGAGGGTATTCTTTTCCTTGGTTTTGGGTATGTGTTGTCGGCGCCGTCTGTGAGGTAGAATTGTATAAGTGTTGCCGTGTGCTCGGTAGTCGGTATTAGCTCTGCACTGTGTTTTCACTTTTATATTTGCTTTTTGTGTAAATGGAATTGTGTTTTCTTTTTTTTGTGTGCATTTGGTGGAATTGAATATGTGTGCTTTCCGTTCGTCGCGAATAAATGTGCTTTATTGTTGAACTGTTTCCCGCTTCGCTTCGTCTTTTTCTCCCATTGAATCCTCATCTTGCTTCACGTAAAGGGTTGGTAGTGGGCTGAATACGCCCGATAATTAATCGAACCGTCGAGGTCGACGATAACACCGCTCGGTTATTCCGATAGTACGGAACGGGTCGCTTAAGTGGCCCGTGTCCGAAGTCGACCTGCGGCGAGGTGCGATCGCCCGGTCTACCCTCCGCGTGGGTACTTAGGTAGGTCGAATTTGGCGAGCAACCCTATCCCACGCGGGGGCTGATTGGCTCGATCGCGGTGAGACCGAAAGGTCCACCCGTGACTGGTTCCCGGCGTTAGTCCGAGAGGGTCACGACTGGATTGTCCGTCCGGTGGGCGACGTGCCGCGATTCGAGTTACGTGGCCGTCAGCACGCCGGCGGGCGCGAATACCGCAACACTGGTGTCAGGAGTGGGATACAAATTCATCGCCCTCCTCGCGGCACTGGTATCGGAGAACAGGAAAACGGGCTCTCCTGTCTCCGGCTAAATTCACGGGAATCGGTCCAGGGGTGAGAGAAGCGACCCCCGATTCCCTCCAAATTACGAGTGAGCGAAATTAACCCTTCACGAGAAGCAAGATGGCGTCTCAAGGCGAGCGGGTGCCGGGTGGATTAGGTATGTGTAATAGTAATGTAGAATCCATGGCTCAGGACGGGATCACCGTGCAAGAGAAACCCGTACCAGAAGGTTGGGAAAGGCATCGATGCCGTTCATCTGGTCGGTTTTTTATTATAACTCCACCACTAAATGTAGTCAGTGGGAGTGGCCAGGGCAGGTGACAATGCGGCAGATTATGGAACTCGCGCAGAGCATAAATGACAAACTGGATTACAGGAATGCCGAAATGAAAGAAAGGAACAACGAAATGAAGAGAAATACGCAACAAATGGAAAATAAAAAAATGGATGGAAACGCACTCGAAGCGAAAAACCAAATGAAAGAAATGCGGGGTGAGATGCAGAGCATGGGCATAGGCCTGCAGGCAGGCATTATGGCAATGGGGAGGAGCGAAACGCGGACCACGGGCGAGAAAATGGCGCTGCCACGTGCTGGGACGAACGAGCTGGGGGGGAGTGCAACGGCTGTCAGGCCCGCGGTCGGGGCGGGCGAGAAAATAATTCGGGAGACGTGTAAGACGAGACACGAGGTAAAGAAGGTATTAGAAAAATTAAAAGAAAGCCAGGAGGAGACAGAGGAGGGATTGAAGGTCGAAACGGTGGAGTGTGAGAAAAGACTTCAAGACATGAAGAGAGTTGATAAGCTGGGACTGGAGGGAAAAACGGAGACAGAGGAACTGGGAAGACGGGTAGAAAACCACAAGCGCAAGCCGGAAGAACAGTTAGAAGCCAAAGCAAAGTCTGAGTGTGCGGAGATGAGAAAGGAATTGGAAAATAAAGTTTCTGAGTTACAGAAACACCAAAACAAAGAGAGGGAACTACAAAACGAACTGAGAGTGTTAAAAGAGGAAAGGAAGAGAACGGAAAATGAAACTTTAAGAAACCACACTGTACAGATCGAACAGCTGGAAGCGAAGGCCAGACTAAAGAATGAGGAACAAGAAAGAGTAATGAAGGAAGAACGAATGAGACAGGAGAAAGAAATCAGTCAGTTGAAAGAAATGACGAGATTGCAGAAGGAGGAACAAGAAAGACAGTGGAATAGAAAACTGAAAGAGTATGAATTTGAAACTGAACGACAAAAGGAAAAAAATAGGTTTGAATACGAGGAGAAAGTAAAGGAGCAAGGAATGAAGCAGGAAGGAGAAATCAGGAGATTGAAGGACACAACGAGATTGGAGAGGGAAGAACGAGAGGAACAATGGAATAGAAAACAAAAAGAACATGAATCTGAGGTTGACCAATTGAAAGAAAAGCTGAGGCTGGAGTACGAGATAGACAAAGAACAGCGAATGAAACACAAACAGGAGATTAACCAAATGAAGCAAACCATGAAACTGGAGAAGGAAGGACGGGAGAGGAAACGAGGAAGAG
Source organism: Eptatretus burgeri (assembly GCF_056783735.1). Lineage (NCBI taxonomy): Eukaryota > Metazoa > Chordata > Myxini > Myxiniformes > Myxinidae > Eptatretus > Eptatretus burgeri. The sequence continues at coordinate 62,511,974 of NC_140971.1, forward strand.
TCGTGAGAGAACAGCGAATGAAACACAGGAAGGAAATAATAATAGTTGAGACAAGGGAGGTAAAGGGTGAAGAGTTGGCAGAGACACGGGAGATAGAAAAAATAGAGGAAAGATTACACGAGGAAGACGGGGTAAGTGACGCACACACACACACACAGAGGTAGTGGAGGATAATGGGGGTGAGCTGGCGGACTGGGTAGAGACCCGGTGCGAGCACCTGGATGACCTCCTCCAGGAACGAGGGGAGGGAGTCTGCCCCCTTGAGGCGAGTCACGACCAGGTGAGTTCGGTCGTGCTTTGCGAGGTTGAGAGGACGGGTGCTGTGGACAGGTGCTTGGAGAGCTTGGGGGGTATAGAGGCCCCGGAGACCCTTGTGGGGACACGAATCCCCAGTGTGGTTGTCCCGGTGTGTGTGGTGCAGGGTGTGAGTGCGTCCCCGTGTGTGGAAGCGACCCCGTGTGTGAGTGGTGTGGTAGCGATGGTGCCGGAGTGCGTGCTTCCCAGCACGCCGTGTGTGGATGAGGCACCGTGTGTGGAAGAGGCCGTGTGTGTGGATGAAACGGCCAGTGTGAGTGAGGTACCGCGGGTGAGTGCCCCCGCGTGTGTGAGTAGTATGGTTTGTGTGAGTAGTGAGGCACGCGTGGGTGAACGGCCGTGTGCAAGGTCGTTGTGTGCAAGGGAGACCGTGTGTGTGAGAGAGCGGTATGAGAGGGAGATGTCGGTTGGCATGCGGGAGCACGCAGCCGCGTCTCCCGGTGTGAGTTTAATGGTGTGGACTGTGTGCGTCGTAACACGCAGGTGTGCGTGGGTCGAATGGCGACGACGACGGCGACATGTGAGGAAAGAAAGCCGAGTAGCGGCTGTGGTTGTTTCGGGGACCGTGCCGGGTTCACCCAGCAGTGAGCACGCGGTCCGTGCTGTGCAACGCACGAGACCACCACGTGCTCGCTTGCGAGAGTGAAGTCCCGGTCCGGAAACGCACGCGGTGGATTTGCCGATCCCGCGGACGGACAAAGTTTAGGCAGGTAAATGGATTTGGACCGGACGGGTTCTCCACGCGATCGTGTGTGTTAAGCTCCAACGGGCAAAGCACATGTGTTCACGTGGGGAACCCCTCGAGACGTGGGGCTTGTGTTTTTTTTTATGCGCACGGTGACGTCATGGCTGCACGTGTGGTTGGAATCCGGCAGGAGGGGTATCTCTGCCGGATGGTCCCGTCCAAGGAGGGACGAGGGACACGTGCAGCTGCATGACGTCACGGGCAGGTGCAAAGTGCGCGAGCTCTGAGTTGCCGCGCAGGTGCTGACCATGGAAAAAAAAAAAAAAAAGCAAGCCTCACTTTCGGGTGCAAAGGATTCCTGGGCAAGGGGTGGAAGACCCCCTTACCCTGGGCACAGGATGAAAACTAGTTAGGGGGAAGGGTTAGCTTAGCTAGACCGACTCCATGGGGCATGGGTAAGTCCTCATGGAGTCCGTAGAATGGATTAGGTAGAGGGATTGTAGCCAGATTTAGGTTGGGAAATAAAATGATTGATTTGGAGACAGAGACAGACTTTGGATGTGTAGTGGGGACGTAGCTTAGCTACGTAGGTTAAATGGAACGTGCTATAGTTTAAGGGACGACGTGGGAGCACGAGTTAGTTAGGGGATGTAGTTAGGAGGATGGCAGAGTTCAGCGGTGTGTGTGTTGAAGAGTTGTGAGGTGAGTACATGATGAGTGAGTGCGGCCAGCGGGTCTGTGTGAGTGGAGCGAATGGGGAATGCATGGTGCGATGAGTGATTGGGGGGAGGAGTGACTCCCGCCCAAGGGACCCCGGGGTCAGTGTAGAGTGAGTTAGCGGGGTTAGTCAAATTGAAAAATGGAAGTCGTTTTGTTGTTGGTGAGGAAGTAGGCTAGAGACCCATTTGGAGGGGTGCAGGAGCCCTGTTGACGGGCTTGGGAGCGTGGCTGCGAAAGGTGAGTATCGCTGAGTGGGTACCCCGGGCACCAGGCTAGTCGGCCGTGGTAGGCCAAGGGCCCATGGGGGGCCGGGATAGAGTAGTGGGCACGGGTGCGCCTGCTTGGTGCGGGGGCCCGGGGCGCCATTAGCCGCGTGGGCAGTGTTGTGGGCACGGGTGACCCTCGGAAAGGGGCCCGGGAGGCCGGCCTGCCACGTGTGCGTTTCAGGGGAGGTGCCATGGGGGGCACTCCCCGGTGTTAGGGAGCTGGTAGGCTCGGAGGCAGTGTAGTGCCCGGGGGTGCCATAGCGGGAGATTCGGCAGAGGGTCGTGCCTGCCGGAGGGAGCCACGTGTCCCAGCCAGGAGACCGTGTGAGGGCACGGAGAGAAAATTGGGGGGTGAGGCCCGAAATTGTGAGGACACCAACACAGGCGACGGGAATCTGGGTTGATAGAACCAATAGTTTAAGCGAGAGGCGCTTGTTGAAAGCCCCGGGGTAGTTTAACAGTTAAATGGTTAGGGTAGATTAGGAGATGTACCCCTCCGCACCATCCATCCCCTCGCTCTCGTTGTGGGCCGCTGGACCCACTTTGGGTTAGATCGCCGAACTCTGGGGAGGCCATTCTGAGGCTTCGTTGGGCCTCGACACAGGACGCTAGCTCTCCCTTATTCCCCTCCGGGAAGGGAACGTAGGGGTTGGGAGTAGGCTAGGTGACAGTATAGGTTAGCCGAACAAGGACGATAAAGGGGGTTAGGGGACGATTTATAGTGGGGGAGTAAAAATAAAAACAACAGAAAAAAACTAAGTTGGGGCTAAATTGGTTTTTCACAAATTAAGGGAGTGGGTATGTACAGTGACAGGCAAAGGCGATAGGTGGGAGGGAGACAGGTAGGTAGGTCCGAGTCCACCTTCCAAGTGGCCAGCACCACCGCACTCCCTCCACCAACCTCCACTGAATGGCAAAGGCTGGCCAACTTCATCGGCTGGCCGTGTTTTGCTTCAAGGCGGAGGCCGGCCAACTTCATCGGCAGCTGTGTGCTGCAAGGCCTGTGCCGGCCAGTTCATCTGCTGGCTGTTTTTCTTCGAGGCCTGTGCCGGCCAGTTCGTCTGCCGGCTGTGTTTGCCTGCAACGGTCTTCTTCTGCGGGCTGTGTTTGCCTGCAGCGGCCTTCTTCTGCGGGCTGTGTTTGCCTGCTGCCTTTGCCATGCCATGCCCACTGCCCATGTTCACCAGCCCCGTTCAATTTTTGCTTTGCCCCCCCCCCCTGTTCATTTCCATGTGCGCCAGGATCCGCAAGGCAACAGTTTGCAAGCTGCGAGAACTGCCCTGTTGGCAGCTACAACACGGGCCTGCAGTGGCAGCCCGTGCACCGTGTTTTGCGTCCATCCATTCATCCATTCATTCGTTGTGCTCATTGCGTGTGCCACTTGAGCTGGCACGGAGACTGCGTTGTGCAGCCCATGCACCGTTGTGGTTCACTGCATTCAGTTCAAACCGTTCATGCATCCATTCGTTGTGCTCATTGCGTGTGCCACTTGAGCTGGCACGGAGACTGCGTTGTGCGGCCCATGCACCGTTGTGGTTCACTGCGTTCAGTTCAAAAGGGAAGGCCTTGGACTGCGTGTGAGCAGCCAGCCACGTTCCCTGTCACCTGCATTGTTTGAGCCAGAGACTGCATGCGGGCAGCCTGGCTCCCTGCTAACTGCTTTTCTTTGCAGAGTTCAGTGATCCTGGGCCATGGTTTAGTGTAAAATTTGTAAGTTAAGGTTAAGATGTACTGTACATATGAGTGCGCCCCCGGCATGTCTGTCTTAGCGCCGGCAATTTTATTTAAGTCGTCCGTGTGAGTGAGTTTGTTTAGATAGTTACGCAGCCCTCAGGTTATTTATTTTGGGGACACGAATACCATGAATGTCGCACTCAGGGATCCGTAGGTAAAATGTACTAGGGGAAAACTACACATGATGGCACACGAAAATTTGACGACTCGGGACGAGTCTGTAAAAAGGGAAGGGGGTAGTGTTGTGGTTACCAAATTCGCAAACCACCATTCAGGTCCCTTAGGTGAGGTATCTCGGCAAGTATATGTGTAGTTAGGCCCAAACCCGTTGTCTAGTGGGAATACATGTCATTTATGCGAGCTGCGACTCTTCAGGATAGCCGTTTTTCTTTTACTATCTTTATTTTGGACCAACCGCCATGATCACAACCACAACATCAACCACCGACCACAACCACCGCTTCACCACAACCGCCACGACCTTCACGTCACACCTCGCAACCGTAGCATCGCCACCGTTCTTGCCCCGCTGTGGGTACCGGTGTTGGACTCGTGCAGGGCGCACGTCGAACAGTGTGTACAAAATCACGGATTTTGTGCTTCAAAAACGGATCAAAAACGACACACGCCCACTTTTTGCCGTCCAATCGGTGAGCGAGGGGCGATTTGGCCCCGCCTCCAGAACGATCGATATATGCAAATTTGTGGATCAAAAAGCCTTCACGCCCACTTTTTCTCGGGCCAATGGGGAGCGAGGTGAAAGGTCAAAGGGAGGGGGTCAAAGGCGAAGCTACGGGGGGATAAAAGGACCGTGTTCGTCAGTCAGAGAGTGTGGAAGTCTGGAGCCCGAAGCCTGCAGTAGCTGGAGAAGCTGAAGAGAGTCGAACGAGGAGAGCCCAAAGAAGAGTCCAGGGTGGAGAGTCCAGAGGCGGAGAGGCGGCAGCGGCGAAGGCAGACGAGGGGGTGCTCGCGACGGTGCCGGGAGCTGCACGCCCGAGGAAGGCCGGCAGCGCGACCTGGCCGAGGTGGAGACGCACACCAGGGATAATAAAGATCCTCTATACCCCGAGCATCAGCAACCCCCTCCTGTTTCCCCCCGCGCTGAGATAGTGCGACCAAGGGGGCCCCTTTCCCACCCCCTACCAGACACCGTCCACGAGGCCCGCGGGTTGCGGCGCCATCACCGCTCCGCGTCTCATTACCAGACGGGTAGGCGCGACCCGGTCTCGGCCTCAGGCCCGCCTCATCCTTGAGGGTATTCTTTTCCTTGGTTTTGGGTATGTGTTGTCGGCGCCGTCTGTGAGGTAGAATTGTATAAGTGTTGCCGTGTGCTCGGTAGTCGGTATTAGCTCTGCACTGTGTTTTCACTTTTATATTTGCTTTTTGTGTAAATGGAATTGTGTTTTCTTTTTTTTGTGTGCATTTGGTGGAATTGAATATGTGTGCTTTCCGTTCGTCGCGAATAAATGTGCTTTATTGTTGAACTGTTTCCCGCTTCGCTTCGTCTTTTTCTCCCATTGAATCCTCATCTTGCTTCACGTAAAGGGTTGGTAGTGGGCTGAATACGCCCGATAATTAATCGAACCGTCGAGGTCGACGATAACACCGCTCGGTTATTCTGATAGTACGGAACGGGTCGCTTAAGTGGCCCGTGTCCGAAGTCGACCTGCGGCGAGGTGCGATCGCCCGGTCTACCCTCCGCGTGGGTACTTAGGTAGGTCGAATTTGGCGAGCAACCCTATCCCACACGGGGGCTGATTGGCTCGATCGCGGTGAGACCGAAAGGTCCACCCGTGACTGGTTCCCGGCGTTAGTCCGAGAGGGTCACGACTGGATTGTCCGTCCGGTGGGCGACGTGCCGCGATTCGAGTTACGTGGCCGTCAGCACGCCGGCGGGCGCGAATACCGCAACAATATGTAAAAATACCCTGTGCAGACAGTGACCATCTCCGATTTAGAAAATTCCTCCTAGAAAAAAAAGTTATGACATCAAAATATCTCCGCTAATGAAAATCGCCTAAAAAATTATCTCCGAAACTAGGCAAGCTTTTTCAATTATGTTTGCGGGAATCGAACAGGACATTAGCAGAGATGAATTACCGCACATATGATGCATCACTATGACGTCATATCAATTTTTATGATGTCATTCCTATTTTTTGACATTTTTTGTTTTTTGTTTCATTTGTTTCACAGCCTACAGTTTTTATTGAAACTTCCTGAAACTTGGCATATACATGTAAAAATACTCTGCGCAGACAGTAACTATCTCCGATTTTGAAAATTCCTCTGAGAAAAAAAGTTATGACGTCACAATATCTCCGCTAATGGAAATCGCCTAAAAAATTATCTCCGAAACTTGGCAAGCTTTTTGAATTCTGTTTGCGGGAATCGAACAGGGCATTAGCAGAGATGAATTACCGCACATATGATACATCACTATGATGTCACATCAATTTTTATGATGTCATTCCTATTAATTGACATTTTTTGTTTCACAACCCAGAGTTTTCATCGGAGCTTCGTGAAACTTGCCATGTATATGCAGAAAGCCCACGTGCAGGCAGTACCCATCTCCAATTTTGGAAATTCTTTCTAGAAAAAAAGTTAACGTCATAATATCTCCACTAATTGAAATCGCCTATACCGTTATCTCCGAAACTAGTTTGTTTCACAGCCTACAGTTTTCATCGAAACTTCCTGAAACTTGGCATATATATATATATATATATATATATATATATATATATATATATATATATATATATATATATATATATATATATATATATATATATATATACCCTCCGCGGACAGTAACCATCTCCGATTTTGAAAATTCCTCCCAGAAAAAAGTTATAATGTCAAAATATCTCCGCTAATGCCAATCGCCTCAAAAATTATCTCCGAAACTAGGCAAGCTTTTTGAATTCTGTTTGCGGGAATCGAACAGGGCATTCGCAGAGATGAATTACCGCACATATGATACATCACTATGACGTCATATCAATTTTTATGACATCATTCCTATTTTTTGACATTTTTTGTTTCACAACCCAGAGTTTTCATCGGATCTTCGTGAAACTTGCCATGTATATGCAGAAAGGCCACGCACAGGCAGTAACCATCTCCGATTTTGGAAATTCTTACTATAAAAAAAAGTTGACGTCATAATATCGCCGCTAATGGAAATCGCCTCTACCATTATCTCCGAAACTAGGCAAGTTGTTTGAATGTTGTTTGCGGGAATCAAGCCGGGCATTAGCACAGATAATTTATCGCAAACCCGATACATCACAATGACGTCATATTCGTTTTTATGACGTCATCATTAAGAGGATGAGGATCTTAGCTCATTCGAGCTTGTTTCCTTTAAAATAATTTTAAAACGCTTCACTTTCCTTATTTATCTGACAGGAGTACCCGACGCTCCAACCTGACAGACCTCTCAATCCAGGCCGCTGCTGATAAACCACACATCATCTGTTAACAGAACCATTCCTTTCGCAGGACATCCCTGACTCTTTAGCTATTGTCTTCTCTGATTTGATAGGCTTGAACCCCACCCTGGCAGTGGAGTTGCACTTTACATTATGAACTCAATTTGCCACTGCCCTTTTACTGATTTTATACTTACCAACCCCCAGGAGTTGTTTTGCTGTGACTTCCCCTCCTCTCCCACCTCTTGTTACCTCTGTTAATGTGGACGGAGGTTATGTTTTCACCCCTGTCTGTTTGTCTGTCTGTGAGCAGGATATCTCAAAAAGCTCTGGACGGATTCGGAGGAAATTTGGTGGGCAGGTTGGGTGTGTGACAATGACGAATAAATTTGATTTTTTTTTTGAGAATTCAGATCCAGGTCTGGATACAATAATTTTTAAAGCGATTCTTCACCATTGAGAGATGGGGCCAAAAACAATATGCAGGGTGTTACAAAAACACCTGGACCACTTTGGTTGTTGATATATTTCGTACCACAAATGATGCAATACGCTTTGGTTGATATGATACAGAAACTGATTAAGTCTTGTTTATTTTCAATGTAAAAGAAAATGGTGACTCCACAGGAGAAAGCTCAGTGCATCGAATGGTTCATGGAGATGAGATCCGACATGCAAGTTTGGCGTAATTTCCGTACAAGGTATGGAAGGAATCTGCCATCAAGGACTAGTATTAGAGAGTAGTGCGAGAGGTTTAAGGAGATTGGAAGTTGTCAGAAACAGAAAAGTACTGGTCGACCAAGCACAAGTGCAGCAGACATTGAACGAGTGTGTGAATTATTTCAACAAAGTCCCAGAAAATCAATCCGATGTGCATCCAAAGAACTGGAACTACCAACACCACAGGATTTTGCATAAATGATTGAAACTTTATGCCGATAAGGTGCAGATGTTGCAGGAACTGAAACCAAATGATGGACCCAAATGCAAGGCATTTGCCTTGGAAATGCTCAGTCACATAGAGGATGACAAAGTTTTCCTAGAAAAGGTCATGTTCACAGACAAAGCTTGCTTTCATGTATTGAAAAAGTTCAACTGCAAAATGTGAGGATTTTTGGCTCTGAAAACACCCACATGATCCTTGAACACATACGTGACAGTCCAAAGGTCAACGTGTGGTGTGGCCTTCTCCATGACCGCTTGGTGGGTCCGTTTTTCGTTGCGGAGGATACAATGACCTCAACAATTTACATGAACATGTTGGAAAGATTCACCTTCCCACAGATTGAAGACTTGCAACCCAGAATCATTTTACAACAGGACAGCACTCCCCCTCATTGGGCCTTAGTCGTTTGAGCCATCCTGAATGAAAAATTTCCAGGTCGCTGGATTGGCTGAAATGGACCAACCGCCTGGACCCATGATCACCAGACATAATCCTGCTTGATTTTTTTTTCTGTGGGGGTTTGTCAAAGATGTTGGTGACAACACCAAGGTGGCAAACTTGCAGGAACTTCATTCTTGGATCACAGCTGTATGTGCACTGGTAGATGCAAACATGCTGAGCCAAACATGGCAAGAACTTGTGTACCACCCTGATGTCCTGTGTGTGGCAAACAGAGCTCACATTGAAGTGCATTGATGATGTGTACAAACCTTTGAGTTTCTGTATCATATAAAACCAAAGGGTATCATTGTATCATTTGTGGTTCGAAATCTCTTAACAACCAAAGTTGGCTGGGTCTTTTTGGAACACTCTGTATAGCACGATATCTCAAAAAAAAACATGGACACATTTGGGTGAATCTTGGTGGACAGGTTGGGTGTGTAACAAGGATGAATTGATTCAGTTTTGGTGAAGATATGGATCCAGATCCTCAAACGAGATTTTTTTAATTTTAAAATTGAGGCTTCACCATTGAGAGATGGAACCAAAATGACAAATAGCACAATATTTCAAAACATTCAGGATGAATTATGACAAAGCTTGGTGGGTCAGTTGGGTAGGTGACAAGAATAAGCCGATTCAATTTTGGCTCATGATTTGGCCTCTCAGTGGGATACAAAATGTAAACTGTTCAGCCTGGCAGAGGTATTCATTCTACTGAGTGCCATTCTGGTTTGTTTGTGTGTTGTAGCGTCTTCCAAACAGTGACGACTCCACATACATACATACATACATACATACATACATATCAGACAACATGGCCAAACTTTTAACCACTCATCCCAACTTTCTCATCCTTAAATATGGTGATTTTCATTATCCTCATGCAAATTGGGTGGATGTTGGTACCTCTATCTCACCAGCCATGGCAATTCAGCAAAGGACTAATGTAACTCCATAAGACTGACAGTCTGTGAACTTTCTCTCCCAGATTTCTCCCAATGGCAAATCCTCCCTTCTGGAATTGGTGAAGACCAACTTCCCTGCAAATGTCTCCTGCTCTTCCTCTGCTTCATTTCGTTCATGAGATTATGCTTGCAAGAGTCAACCTCTCTCTGGCAAGTCTCAGAGAGCTGCATTGGCACCAACAAGTCTGGCAGTTCACTCAGACAGATTGACAGGGACTACAAGCAGCCATCTCACTTCAGGACGAGTCTCATATATTCTGCCCCTGACATCAACTTGGCCTGGGAATTCTATGACAGAAACTTGCTATCTTTTATGCACATCCATCCTATCTCATCTTCAGTTGTCCCACCCTTCTTTCTTCCCATGGTACACGGAATCCTGTGGTGAGGGAGTTGCTCTGAAATAACTCGCCTTCTCTTCCTGCAAAGAAAATCTGATGAAAGGCAATCTCAGTTCATTCCACAAAGCCCACAACAAATGTGTGTCCACCACAGGAGAGCCAGAACACAGCATCTGTCCAACATCAAGATTGAACTTTTAAACTTGTCTCCCTCCTCTAAAACCTGGTGGTACCTAGTTCAGTCGATATCCAGAGCCCCCCCCCCCTCCCTTTCAATTTCTTCCCTCTATTCAAATGGAACCACAGCCAACTCTACTCGTGAGAAAGCTGAACGCTTCAATTCTGTGCAAGAGCAGCAGAGCAGGTTTTTAGGACACTGAGCTGATACCATCCAGTCCAGTTGCAGAGTCAGAGTTGAGAGTTGCCAGAAATTTTTCCACCTAAAAAAATAAAAAAAATAAAAACTTACCAGTGATAACTTGTGGGATTCATGAGACACCGTGGGATCTTTAGCATCCGCCAACAACTTCCGGCCTCGGGTCTTTCCAATGGATGGGGCACACATTGATGTATTGTCCTGTATGTAAAACACAAAGGTGATGGTTTATAGGTCATTCGAGATTCAAACCCAGGCTGGACAGCTCAGAGGTGAGTGTGCCATACCTCCAAACTATACAGCCAGCCCTCATATAAATAAATGATTGTGCGAGTGTGTTGTAAAATATATTTTTGAACAATTGTGTTTTTTTGGACTATCTAGTTCTGAGAACTTTTGAACACCCCATGTAGCACGAAACTTGCATGAACATCTTGTTTTTAATTTTGAAATGACATGATAAATATGAATATTGCATTTTTCTTTACAGAGCACAGAATTCAATGAAAAACTTGATACCGGCAAGGATGTTCTTGACGTGAGCAATTTGATATTCCTTCTGTTTATTTAAACCATCTTGATTGTTAAACAGTGACTTCCTTTATTTTTATTCTTGGCTTGTACCACCTTGTGTTAACTATCAACCTTGTGTACACTCTATGAATTGCCTTTGACTCAGTACATAATTGCTGATTGATTGATGGCCTTCATTATTTGATACCTGGTGGTCGAGATATGAATTTTTTTCTTTCGGTTTGAAACCTGGTTAAATAATATGGAGTAAAAAAAAAAGTTTTTGGTTTTCCGATGAACAGGTAGCACTCACAACTCCCAACAAAACATGTCTCAAAGAGCAAAAGGCACAGTAATCGACATCAAAAGTGCTGGGTTGCTTTTATGGCTGGGCTGTTTCAAAAAGAATCTAGACGTATTGCATTACACTTGGGCTGCATGAACCATCAATACATAAATATCATTGGGGAATGATAAGGGAATGTCACACCAAGGATACCTGAACCAAACTCAAAAGTAAAAAAAAAAAAATGGCAGAAATGCGATATTGTAAAATGTAATTCCTCTTTTGTATTTTACAAATGACCTCCAAAATTTGCCTTCCAAATATGTAACATTTTACATTTCAACAGTCTCCTTGCATAAAGACATGATATGCTCTTCAAAAAGCCTTGATCTCTGTATAAAAAAAAGAAGTAGGTCTGAAGAAAGTACAGGCGAAATATCGTACATGTGAAGAAAAATAAGAAGAGGAAAGGGTCACCCACCCTGACTCAACAGGTAAAAGAATGTTGCAAAGACATGTTGGAGTATCGCTCTTAATAATATGGTAAACTCACTGAGCCTGGCAACACATCTACATGAAATATGAAGAAGAGCCGCATCTTCAACCAAAAAAACACTGACAGCAAATAAGCTCCTCAAGGGAATTGGTGCTTATGAACTGGAAGAGTGTCACTGCACATCATGAAGCACGCACGCATATCCAGATATCCAGATCAGTTATGGCCAATGTATCCCACGCGATTGATGTCAAACAACCATACCCTCATCTTGCTGCTCGTTTGTCTACTCAAGAAGTGTGGCAACACACATCGCAATCCGAGGAATAAGAAGGTGAACCGCATCTCATAAATTCCTCTTTCAACATTAATTCAAATGAAAACCAGATACACCCTGGGACGCCGCAACAGGAAAGGGGGAGGGTGGGGTGGGGGTGGGGGGACAACCGCACCTGCTTCTTGGCAGTTTATAGCTCACCCATGCACAGAATGTGCCTTATTACGTCATGTCTATTCCAGAAAAAAAAATCTGACTGCATTGTTGAACTAACAGAGAGTGCAAGAGGATTCTAAAATGCATCATATCCTTTGACTGCCAATAATTTTGTCCTTGGAAGTTTTTAGCAGGCAGACCTCAAAAGTTCTTCAAAAGGATTTGCCGATTCCAATTTTCCTGTATTTTGTAAATTTTTGCTGCGATAATAAACCACACGTAAGCCTATCTACAATTGACGCGACCTACCAAGCCTACAGCTACTGTCGAGCAATGTACAATGCGCTTGGATAGTGATTGTGCTGTGCAGCACACTACCATTCATTTGATATGATTGATAATTCTTGGTATCATGATTAATTAAAATAGCTTTTACCACTCAAGAGCATTATCACTTTTTGAGACCTTTTTTCGTGCATCCTTCCAGTGAATAATTGACCACACTGAACTGCCTTTCCAGGTGTTATCGGGTTAATTACTCCCATAAAAAGCACCGGAAATGAAGCAATTGATAATTTCTCTCAGAAAGATAAGGCCTATGAGTGTTTTAAAGAAGTATTAAGACTGCTATAAGGTGCCAAATTTGTAATTTATGTATATCTAAATTTGTTGTTGAAAGAGAACAAATATAATTTTCACGAGCTCGATGCATGGTTCGTACATTTTAATTTATCACAGTCAACTTCCAACCTTACTCGATGATTATAAGTCGTTTTTTGCCCACAAAAAAATTCTGCACCCTACCCCTGCCCACATACCACTACCCTTTCCCTACTACCATCCCTGGATACACCCATATCCCGATATTTTGCTGAACAATTAGGACAAAGAAAAACATGTGAAGCATCCGGTGATCGAAATGTGAAACGTACTGGCAATCATCCATTGTTACAGACTCGAGCACACAATAATCACAGAGATATCATATCACACTGACTCAACGGAATGTCTATATAGTCTTCCTTTTTCGACAAACTTGTTTTTACTATCTCGCCTCCTTTTCCCTAATTTGACATGCTTGCCTGCTGAATAAAGCCTCAGTAATTTTTTGAGAGGGTTTTGTAAAGTCACCTGGTGACCTCTGGAACAAACTCCCACACTTTCTTCAATCCCACGGCTCCTGCCAGGTCTTCAAAACAGCTCTTCACCATCATCTCTTATCTTCCCCCATCCAAAAACCATGATCTTTTCTACCCCCGTTAATCCACCCCAGAGCCATCTCCTTCAAATTCCCTGCTTTCCTCCCTGAAAATCCCTGTAGTTTACCAATCTTGTTTACCCCGTCTACCCTGCCCCATCCCTCTCTCACACAGATATCCCATTGTCTTTGTTCCCCACTATTTTGTGCTTCCCCTCTCCCACCCCTCTTGTCTCCTGCCTTGTTATATGTTGTGTGTGTTAACTCTGACACGAGCCTCGACATGGGATACAAAAATAAAGATCAGGTCATTGAAAGTATCAGACCGTACATGACATTGTGTGTTAAATACGTCACTGGAATTCACTGGAAGCCATTTTTTATACTCGCTTACCATCAAAACACGACATGTGTATAAATTTAGCCATTCAGAAAACACTACTGAATCATTCTCCTGATGACAGTGATTTGGAAACCGTGCCTCACCATTCCAAATTCCAAAAAATATAATTTACCTCCTTGAGGGTGTTGGAGGGGAGGGGCAGGGGTGGGGGACAATATTTCACGTCACAAAAACCCCTTGGGGGAGGGGGGACATTGTTTTGTAATAACATTAATGTTGTGCTGTATAAATCATTAGTGTTGTTGTTTTTGTTATCAGAAGCAGCCTTGGAAGAATGCCACTCTTAGCTGTCTTAACAGGGAATTCCTGCCAGGCGGAACTGTTGTGGGGCCAGGTATCGGCCGCGAGCACGACCACCAGATGGAGCTGCATGGTCGACTCCGCTGATCACCCAGAATGTATAGGTCGTCACCCAGGATAACTCCGGAGCCAACGGGTCCCTTATCGGATCAATGTTCGCCAATATTTCGACGGCGTGAGGTAGGGTCCACTTGTCCAACTCCAATTTACCTAAGTACTCACGCCATCCAACTACCGGGGAAATTCACCCTCGACGAAGCTCGTACGGAACGAGTCGCTAGCATACTCAAACCGTGTGCGACCCGAGCGGATGGTCACCGAGCTTTCGTCGGTCCAAATGTCCCTTTTACAGCGGCAACAGCCTGGCTAATTCCCAACACGCAGCATGTCAAACCAATAAAAGAAACACAAAAATGAACAGATATATTTAACAAATGGGTTTATTTATAATAGGTGGGGAAGGAGGGGAGCACGGAAGAAGCAGAGTTCTCATGATTAATAGAAATGAAATGCAAATAATGTACAATGCACTTAACAGTTTTACTTATAGATGAGCCCACACACAGACACACACACACACACACACACACACACACACACACACACACACACACACACACACACACACACACACACACACACACACACATGGACCCCAATGGTCTTTATTGAAGTCTTCCAGCTTGAGGAAAGGGAGCTGGAGACCAGAGCCTGCACTTGGACCTGTCCACCTCGTGTGGTCTTCGACGATCCGGCTCGATGGGATTCAAACCCGCAACATAATGCCACTCCAAGCACCAGGGACGGAGGAAAAGTGTCGGACGCCAGGTGAACGAGCCGAAAGACGACCCGAGCAATGCCAAGCCTACCAGACCAGACAAGTCGTTCTCCGGCATCTCTAAACCGATCACTGCCAAGCCGACCAGATCAGACGAGTCAATCTCTGGCACCTCGAACCCGATCGCCCAACCCTGACACTGACGCTCACCCTGCCGTTCACCCCTGACGCTCACCCTGCCGTTCACCCCTGACGCTCATGCTGACTCTCCTCCCCCGATGCTCACTCTCACTCTCACTCTCACTTGACCCAAGGCCCTGGCGTTTCTTGTATGGCATTTTTCCTGCGGGAGGGGGTGTCATGGGAAGGATCACCGTCTGAGACGTGTCAAACCTCCCATTGGTCCTGGGTTCATGGGAACGTCGGTGTCTGAGTCGTCTCACGCCTCCCATTGGTCGGGGGGAACATTCCATCTTTCCGGGGCGGAGTCGGAGCTCTGGTGGCCGAGGAAACTTCGCCCACATATGTGGTCGAACGCACGTTGCCAATGGCGTCAAGGTGAAGGCATGTTGTTGTTGTTATAAGGGGTGTAAAAAATCCTATCTATTAAAATAACGCACAGCGCATTTACATTTATTCACCCATTAGACTAGGGGATGGATTCTAACAAGAAAACACATATCGAAATAGCTAAGCTATAGGAACCTGAATATCTGTGTGCTGATGGCTTCCATATTCGCAACAGAACAACCACTTTGGGAGAGCATCAAGTTAAATCTCTCCAACCTCCATTGCCCAACCTCCATCATTCATGCATCAATACTCATGTAAGCAGATTTGTTAGTCAAACATCATTGCCACTTCCCAAAAGGCCTAGCAAGTCGAGATGGCTCTAATCCGTTCATCTGAGGGAGACAAGATGAGGATGGAATGCCTTAATCATGTCACGTTTCCTGCAAACTTCTTTCCGTTTAATAGAGACTGTTTAAAAATGTTCTACGTGACACAGAATTGACTGAAACATTTGTGGTTAAAATAATTTTTAGGTACAGGAGATGTTCCCCATGAAAGTAATGATAATCTATTATATACCTCCACATGGAGTTCGTGCAAGGCAAAAAATAAACCCCCACTTGGCGATGGGGGGGGGGGGATGTTAAATCACTACTACCTCCATCGTGTGACCCTTAGTCTTCCTGTCAAGTTTTGTTGTGATTGGAATATTAACCACCAAATGTATCGCCGATCACAATCTAAAAAGACAGACAGACGGACACACACCAAATTGCATATTTTAATCAGATTTAAAAGGCAATGGGATTTTGAAGTTCGATTTACATTATTTCGATTTAAATTTTAAACGATATTTTCCAAGAACGCAAATAAATAGGGAAATGTCTGTACATACATATATGCGTGCGTAAATGGGGGAAGTGTCTATATATATGAATATATATATATATATATATATATATATATATATATATATATATATATATATATATATATATATATATATATATGTATATATATATATGTATATATATATATATATATGTATATATATATATATGTATATATATATATATATATATATCAGAAGAGAACATCCAATCAGAATTGACTTTTGTTGATAGTTGTCCATTCCACTGAACTTCATCAAAAACAAAATATATATATATATATATATATATATATATATATATATATATATATATATATATATATATATATATATATATATATATATATATATATATATATATATAAAAATACACACACACACACACACACACACACACTCATGTGTGCGTGTGGTCATAAAGCATAGCATAACATTCTGTTTGCTAAGTTTTCCCCCCACCTCAACCTTTCTCTCTTTTTCTCCTCGCTCTTCCTTCCCCCCACCCCCCCGGTCCCATCCTCGCTCCACTCCCTCCTAATAAAGTGCAGCACTCTCTTTCCACCTCTCTCACTTCCCTCCCCCCTCCTCCTCACACCCCTCCCTCCTAGGGTGTATAGGTATGTATCGTGAGACATTTCTCTGTCCCACTCCTTCCTCACTTCCCCCCCGTTTTCTTGGCCCCTGCCCCCTGCCCTCCTCCAATCCCCATCTCTCCCCTGCCACCCCCTCCTCTCTCCCCCTCTTCCTCACTCTTCCCCACTCCCTCAGCTCTCCCGTTCTTCACTCCTATCCTCGCTGCCCCCCCCCTTCCCCACTCCTCTCCCAAAATCCAGGCTGGTTGCCCACCCACATTTGTCCCCTTTTTCTCCAGATTGTGGAATATTCGCCCCTTTTCCATAATCTCGTTCTGTCCTCACTTAATTCTTTCAAATACACTGCTTATTACTACCTCATGTGCTTACCTGTGCACGTCCACCATTTCTGCTTCATGTCCTGATTTTTCATATTCTGTTCCTCTGCAGGCCATCATTCATTGCTTTTGTGTTGTCCCTCCTTTCATCGTTGTGTATGTCCACACCCATCGCATATCCTTTCAAATTATGTACACCCACTGCCGTTTGTCGTTTACCTTCTCCATGAGTTTAGAGTCTTGTATAAAATTTAAATGAAAGGATTTTTTTTTTCTTTAAGTGGAAAGAAATTTTTCCCTTTTTTTTTTTTCCTGAGAAGATCCTGATCGAATCTTTGTTGGCAACACATCATGCTTGCAATGTATACACCAAGCAAATATCCAAAGAGAAATGTAACTTTTGCTGATTGATGTCAATCAGCATTTTCAGGTCTTGGAGTTACCCTTTGGCCCCTCTCCTAAAATCAGAGGTGTTGCAGTCAAAGTCCTATCACTGAAGATCCTACGAGGCTGGACATACTCCAGTGGGCAGGAAATGTAACCCTACTTGCAGGATTCGAGAGCATGGAAGAATTAAGCGAAATGGAATGGCAGACAGATTAACTAAAAGTGATGTAAGAAGCATATTGCATTTCTGCTATTAATGCCAGAATGTTGAGGAGATAAATTATTGACCAGACGTTGGGCAAGGAAAGCAAGGTAGACTATGCTTGGCAACAACACAAGGAAATTCTTAGAAGTCTATCTTTCTCCATATTAGAATAATAGATAACTCAACCCGAAATAAAAAGTAATCCCCGAAGGACTTAAATTCAGGCACTGTCTCCTAAGGAAACACTGAATATGAATATCGTGCCACGGAATGTGCACATGCTAATGTTTAGTTATTTCCTGTACTGTGTTCACTAATTTCATGCAATTACTGTATTAAGGAAAATGTGAAAGAAATTAAGGGCCACCAATTTTATAGAATACAAAATCAGAGAAGCAAGTTCATTCTGAGGACCAAGGGGCAACGGGCAGTACAAGTAGAGTATGAGCAAATTTAGAGATAAACAATGGGGTATGGCTGAAAAGAAATGTGACAGCTCGTTAAATATAAGAAAGGACTTCATTTTTTTTGGAGAGAACATAGAACAGATCAGAACACAACAGAACAAAGGGAACAGTAGAAAGCAGGGGGGGTAGAAGAGAGACTCGGAATTTGGATGGAGGTGGGCTTGGGGCAGGGGGTAGGGAGAGATTAATGAGGATAGAAAGATCATGTTTTAGGATGGAGGTAATCTGAGATGGTGGTGAACAGCAGTCTTAAATACCTGAAGGGAAGGATGAGATTGAAGAGTATGTTGGAATTGGTTCCACATGTGGGACAGAAGAGGAACAAACAAGTGGAGGTGAGCAGTGGTTCTAGATTTTGGGAGTTTCATCAGAAAAGGGTTGATGGTACACCACATAGGCCCGGCAGAAACCTGGAGGGGTGGGGGGGGGGAAGGCAGAGCAGAGGGTGAATGACCAGAAATGAGGTCGTAGAAGACAAAGACCACTGACCTGTCTGTGATGGGAAGGTGATAGGCCCATAGTATCAGCTTTAGTTAAGTTAATAGTTTCAAGGTTTCTGGAAGTGCAAGGTTGAACTGACAATGCAGCTGGCTTTGGAGGCCATCTTTGTTATGTGATTGTCCCCAGAGTGGTCATGGCTGAGGGTGAGTTTGAGAAATTCTGGAGACTGAATCTCTTCCAGTGGAAATATATAAGTGGGTTGGTTTGACAATCCCTCTGGTGTGACAGGGTGAGACAGTGAGATTTTCTCAAATTGAGGGACATGTTCCATTTATCAGACTGGCATCTAATCAATTCTAGATCAACAGAGAGTGATGCAACTGCAGTCTCCCTACCAATGGAATGGAGTACTGTTTGACAGAATGTGGAGTCATCTGCAAAAGGAAGAATGGGTTTTCCAGAGCATCAGAGAGGTCATTTATACAGATGAATAACGAGACGAGACCCAAGACATCACCTTGGGGAACTCCAGCCTCCACTGGGAGATGGGAGGAGAGGGTTCCATTTATAGCAGCAGGTGGACTGCGTGAGTGCAGGAAGTCAGAAATCCAGGAGTGAAGGTGGCCTTGTATGCCACAGACAGAGAGCTTGTCAAGTTAAGCAATATGGCAGACTATGTTGAATGCACCAGAAATGTCCACGGAGACTGTCCTAAACTCTTGTTTGATATTAAGGGCCTCCAACCATTGCTGAGAAAGCAGCAGAAACATATCCAGAGTTGAATGACAGGGACAGAATCCAAATTGATAGTGAGAGGTCAGAATGCTTGAAACAGGAAAGACTTGACATCAGCAACAATGATGGATTCCATGACTTTGTAATTGGAATAAGCTCACTGGTCTGTAGATGACAGGATCTGTTTATGCATCCTTCTTGCAGTCAGAAGTGATGTTGGCCGACTTCCAGGCCAATGGAAGGTGGCCAAAGGAGGACAGACTGAATATGGCAGATAGCGAGGAAGCAAGAACGACAGAGGTGGATTTGAGAACATGGGAATTGGTGCCATCGCGGCGCATCGCCGAAGCAGTCAAGGTCGGACAGAACTTTCTCTCCCTTCTCGAATGAGAAGAACACAAAGTCCAGTAAACAGTGAGTACATGAGGGAGATAAGATGGCGACAGAATGTGATGAGTTGGGTTCACTAGATTTTTGAGGCAAAGACAGAGTTTAGATATTCTATCTTATCACGGGCAGAGTCAGCAGTAATGCCAATCGATGTGAGGGAGGACATGGATGAGGAGAATACACATACACCACAGATGGGCTTGGCAAGGCACCACTATGACTTGGCGGAAAGAGACTGGTTGGAGAGTTCGGCCTTGAGATTTGTAAGATGGTGTTGGTGCCTTGATGGACACACACTTGTTGTAAACCTAAGGAATGAATGAAAGCTTCCCTCAGTTGGGTTAGTCTTCTATGTTGAGAAAGCAAGCTGCTTGACTTTTACCGCATCCACACAGGATTCAATGTACCAGGGCCTCGGCCCAAGAGGATTGACAGGAAAGCCGCAGGCAGGATGAGATAAACTGGTGCATGAAAGTAGGCTTTTGTGAAAGTACTCCAAGCTGGAATCAATATCACATGTTGTGGAGATGGCAGCCCCAATCATTTTGTGAGAAGGCAGATTGCAATCCCTGCCAGTTGTTCTCTGTGAACAGCCACATTCTGATTCATTGAGGTTTCTCCCTTACAACAACTAGATAGATATGGGCTTTGACAATAAAGTGATCAGAAGAATCAAGTTGGGCATATGAGAAACAAGAGAGAATGGATGGAAAGTTCATCATTATTAGGTCCAGGAGGGAAGGTTATCAAAAGCAGATATCCGAGTTGGAAAGGTTACAGATTGTGTCAAAGCCACAAAGTCACAGAAGGCCTTTGTATTGCTGCAATTTCAATGGCTGCCTGTTTACCCAGCCAACACCCAGCCTGCTGGCATTGTGAAATTGAAATCCCACTAGTCTATATCAAACGAGGCAATTCTCTGTATGTATTATAAATACAGAAATGAAAATGGTTGGGCCAATCTCCACCAAATTATGCACACTTCTCGGGATAGCCAGGGTCAGGTCATGGCATTAAATTCCTCTATCTCACCCCTTTTTCAGGTCAGGTCAGATTAGATCTGTGACTTGCTACAGGTATCAAGTAAACCTCTAATAACCTGTTCCATGGTCGGGTTGTTGGCGACTAAACCATCTCCCCAACCAAGATTCTTGGTGAGGAGGGTGGATTATATCGACACCCAGTCGGATGAAAAACAAAACCTGTCAAAGGGTGGAGGAGCTCCTTGTGAGCCAATGGCCATCCATATCTAGTGCCAAACTATATCTGTGGACGTCCTCCTGCAGTTGGGTTACTTTATATTCGGAAGTTGGTAGCAGGATTTGCACTCCTGCCACTGTAAAACCTTTCATTCTGAAAAACATACTAAAAGCATTTTTAAAAATCTGAAAATCCACTCCGTGGGAGTAACTCATATGCAGCTACCCTTTGCAGGGCAGCACACCAGATGACGGGATTGGGGCAAAGCTTTTGGGACCCCCAATCTTTGATGATAGGAGGGAAACCACGGGGTAACCTTCCCGGGTCAGATTGCGGTAGTGTGTGTCGGGGTGGTGCTGAGGTGTCTTCCACCAGACGGCGGTCTCCTTGGGTTAACCTGAGGTGGTGCCTTCGGATGGGTGCCTGGAGTTTTCTATCCTTAAGAGAGGATGTTCACCTGTCTCTGTTAACATCTGAGCTCAAGAGCTTGGACATTGGTATTGCAGCACTCTCTGAGGTTCGGAGACCGCATTGCGATGAGATAATGGTGGGTGGTTACACAGACTATTGGTCTGGTTGCTCTGATTGTTACCATGCCCAAGGAGTTGCTCTAACTGTGTCCAATAAGCTGACTCCAATGTTAATTGAGGAAACACCAGTCAACGAGCGTATTACGAGACGAAAGATTTGTCACTCCTTAGGTGTCGTTTCCCTGTTCTCTGTTTATGCTCCGACTGAGGCGAGTAATCTCACCGTGAAGGATGCAGTCTATGCCATGCTCGAGTCTGTGGTTGAACAGTGTCCCAGGCGAGATACTCTTACAATCTTGGGGGATTTCAATGTATGGAATAGAACTGATAGGGATGGTTATGAGACATGTGTTGGTCCCCATGGGTCTGGAACTGTGAACCAGAATAGCACGAAGTTCCTTGACTTTGCAAGAAGTCATTGACTTAGGGTGGCTGGTTCATGGTTTCAGCGCCCACAGCCTCATCGCTGGACTTGGCATTCAAATGCTGGCAGTGTGGCAAAGGAGATTGACCATGTGATCGTTGATGATCGCTGGAGGATGATCCACAACTGCAGGGTCTCAAGAGTGTCTCAAGAGTCTACTGGAGTGATCAGTTCCTCAATACTGACCAGAGGCTTGTTGTCGCAACTCTGAAGTTGCAGCTTAAATCCAGGAGAATGGTACCTTCCCAGCCGAGGCTGGATGTTGGCAAGCTCAAGGATGAGAGGGGAGCTGAGGAGTTTGTGAACAGGCTGTTTGGAGATGTGGGGGGTCTGTCTGGGTGCCTTGGGGGATCCTGAAGTGTTGTGGAGTGCCTTCAAGACCACCGTTCTTGATGTTGCCGGAAGATGTCTTGGAACTCATCATAGGGTGATGAAGCATTTTGTCTCTCAAGGGACACTGGAGTTGCAGCGCCAGGCTGAATGGCAGAGCTGAGCTGTTCAGGGAGCTGAGGCATAAAACTGTACGTGCACCTAGGGTGGACAAGGAGGCCTATGTGCGAGGAATCTGGAGGCGTGGAGCATCACCTGTGGTCATGTCCCGCTTACAGGGGAATTCATGCATTGCTTCTCTCCAAGCCCATCCCTCGGTGTACTGCTGTTAAAGCAGAGGGTGTTGGGCTCTTGACAGAGGAGTCCGAAGTGAAGGCCCGCTGCGTCGGTTACATTGGGTGGCTGTCAAGTTGGATGTCAGTGGTGTAATTGCTGTCCCTCCAATCAACTGTGGTCCATGTTTGTTTGTGGAAACACAGGCTGCAGTGAAACGGATGAAATGGGGTAAAGCTCCTGGGATCTGAGGCATACATGCTGAACTTCTCAAGGCTGATGGAAATGCTGTATTTGTGTCGTTGCATGCAGTTCTGTGCTCTGTCTGGAACACAGGCATCATGCCAACTGACTGGGAGAGGGACCTTGTTGTCTCTCTCTCTGGAAAGGGAAGGGTGATCACCAAGACCACAACGACAACCGAGGGTTGACGCTGCTGTCAGTGCTTGGCAAGGTCTTTGCTCGGATAATTCTTGATAGGGTTTGCCACCATCTGCTTGAGCACCAGCATCCAGAGCAGTTAGGCTTTACACCAAAGAGGTCAACGATTGACCGTATCCTTGCTCTTTGGGTCATCACCGAACGCAGATGAGAGTTTCGGCAGGGGCTGCTTGCAGTTTATGTTTATCTCTGTAAAGTATTTGATTCGGTGAATCGGGATGCCCTCTGAAGGATTATTGGTTTACTTGGGGTGCCAACAAAACTGATCAATCTGATGTCTGCACTACACTCTGATAATGAGAGTGTTGTGAGATGAGGTGGTACCTTCTCTGACTTATTTCAAGTTGTTACTGGAGGTTGTCAGGGGTATGTCCTGGTCCCTACACTTTTCACCACTTGTATGGACTGGATTTTGGGGAGGATGTCGAAGAGATCAAGCTGTGGTGCATCATTTGGGAATGTCAAGATCTCTGACATTGATTTTGCAGATTATGCAGTCATCTTTGCGGAGACTCCAGATATCCTTTTGGTGGCCCTCAATGTGCTGAATGAGGAGTCGGAGCCACTGGGATTATTGGTTTCCTGGATCAAAACTAAAATCCAGGCTTTCATTGACATCTTGGATACTGCTATCCTGTCTGTACCTGTTTTTGGTGAGTATGATGAGGTCACGGAGAGATTCACTTACCTTGGCAGTGATATTAAAGTCTCTGCAAACTGTGAGCCAGAGGTCAACAGACGTCTGAGTCGGGCCTGGGGAGTCATGGATTCACTGGATCATGGGGTGTGGCGCTGCTGGTACCTATGTGGGAGGACGAAAGTCTGAGTCTTCAGCTCCTTGGTGCATCCAGTCTTGCTCCATGGATGTGAGACTTGGACTCTGACCAGTGATCTGAGATGGAGACCTAATTCTTTTGGTACCAGGTCTCTTTGGAGAATCCTTGGCTATCGCTGGTCGGACTTTGTGTCCAATGAGCGGTTGCTGAGAGAGACTCAAATGAGATTTGTTATTTGCATAGTCCATGAGCATCAGCTGCAGCTGTATGGACATGTGGCACGTTTTCCTGACGCCGATCCTACTCACCAGATTCTCTCAGCGAGGGAGCCTCATGAGTGGAAGAGGCCAATGGGCCGACCACGTGCCTCGTGGTTGCAGCAGGTTGATCAGCATCTCAAGGAAATGGGGATGGGCTAGGCATCTGCCTGGGGGGTGGCCAGACTGAGGCCTATGGAGTACCGGCGGAAAGTGGACGCAGCGACGTGCTGCTCTGGTGCATCCATACCTGACCTGACCTGATCTCACCACCACGAGTGTGGGGGAAGCCTTGCGATTTTTGTTTGTACACGTGGAGTAGTGCAAGTGCTTTAACCACTGACCCCTGATGAAGGGTGGGGGTATGAAGGGTGGGGAAACGATGCCAGTTTTTAAAACAAGTATTGTGTCGCCCAGAGGGAGTGGGTTTTACTAGTCACCACAAATGAGGGACATAGAGTAGCGATGGATGGTTGTGGGTTTATCCATACCAGCAGAGTACTTGCCCGATGGGCTATCTTGTTCCAAGCATGCAACACGTTCTTCTGACACATGCCCTTATTTGGGTGGTGTATTGGCAACTGACAGCTCTGTTTCGGCCAAAAAAACAACAATAACCCATGAAGTTACGTGCATGAAGCAATAACATACGTACTTCATATAATTCAAAACCCCTCACTGCACTGGAAAACGTGGGGATTATCCAAGAGTGTAAAAATGTAACGAGGTTTGTGCAAAAATGAAAGATCAATTCCAATAACCAACTCATGTGAAGGAGAAAATATATTTTTTTTAAATAATAACAGTCGGAGCGGACAATGCACCGAAGCTATACTGCAATGGAAACTGCATGGATCATGGTGTGTGCATGGAATAGAGGATGGTCTACAAGTGGAATAAGTCAAAATAAGAGCTTTTATCAGCTTGGTGCGTGGTCATTTCCCATCTAGGCCTGTATCATGTCCTAAAACGAGACAGGTGCGACAGCAATCATGACCATAAAAATGGTGACGGAAGGACATCGCTCATTCGGTGTATCTACAATTTTTTTTTTTTTTAAACACTCCTGGAAGTGAAAAGGAGAAATCAAATGGAGACTCAAACAACATTTGCCCCCCACCTCGTCTTTTCTCTCTACAATGGTAAGAGCTCTCCTTCTATCGTGGCCTGTCTGAAAAAAACAATCGAGCGAAAACATAGATCTGTACCTATTACTCCACCCGATTCATTTGAAATATTTTGTCTTGACCATATCTGGCAGCCAACTTGGCACAGGAGCAGACCTGGGGATAACACAATGAGACAAGGTTTACAGCAATCAAGAGCCAATTTGGTGTTCATTATGAGACTATGAGAATGAAAGCTGCTTTAAACCTTTGAACTGGTCTGTGTAAGTAATATTGCAATTGTTTTTGCAGATTGCAATTTTAGGTGCAGTTTCTAAAAACTGGTGTGATCAAAGTACAAACATGTGTTGTAATTATATGTTGGTTACCAAATACAATTGACACGAATGAATTATTACCCCATGCATATGAAGCGAAAAGCGAGGTTAAGCAATTGGTTCACTTCTATCTGCACTTGCGCAAACAATCGAGAAACAACTTAATTTTAATTGAATGTTATATTTTGAACATGAATCAGAAAACAAACCTGTAGTTTAAGAGTACTTTGTCTGAATTTATACTGATTGCACATGCACAGAGAGGAGTGACATATTATTTTTACTCTGTCTGCTTGTCTGACAGTCGAACAGAATTGAAAATCATTCAAAACAGAAAACTTACTGTTTTTAAGGACGTTATAAAGGATACAAACAACCGGCATGAATAACTAATGTGACGTGTTCGATGGGATGGTGTAATAGCCTGTGCATCAATGGCAGTAAACTTCCGGAAATAAATTTTTTATACGACCTTTACAATCTATATTTTATTTCAATTTAATTATATACTTGAACACTGCAGAACACAAACTGCCTTCTCATTGCTTCCAAAAACCTCATTTTTCAGTTCTTGGACATGTTAAATAGGGTGGTGTGGAAGACTGTATAAACGGTGCGAAACTTCAGGATTTTTATCTTGCCAAAACAAAGTTTTTGCAAGATATGTTAGTCAGCTTGTATGTTTTTTTTTTGTCTGTAATCACGTATCGATCACTCTGCAGAGCACAGTTATCATTGGAAATTTTTGTAACTTCGCATATCAGAGTCCTATAGAGGTCCCTTTCAGCGCATAAAATTTTCAAGGTCAAGGTCACTTTGTCGCAAATCAGGGGAGTCGACGAAACCCTTATTTTTTTAGTAATTTTGATCGGATCGTCTTCAAACTTCATGGGAATATAGTTCATGGTCTGGCGCTCAGCTGATTAATTTTTTGGTGGCGATCGGCCTTGGCCTTCATGGTTAGCGCTGGAGGTTGAAAGTTTTTTACCCCAAGGTCAAATTTTGAAATCTTAGATGCCATATCGAGTAATACCTCATATGAAAGTGCTTGATAAGTGCTTTCCAGATCTGTCAAAAGTTTGACGCTATGACGTCATGACGAAAAAACGGATTTTTCATGAAAATTTTATTTCCTCAGTTCTCATCAAAATCTCTTGATATTTCATGTACAACGGTCCTGGAGAGATACCATTAACCATACGAAAATATAACGGTCAAGGTCACAAAAAGGTCAAGCATCAAGGCCGACGAAACCCTTATTTATTGAGTAACTTTAATTGAATAAATAAGTCACTCATGTTCACATTTTGGCAAGATATTGGTCACCCTGAGGGTGACATTGGTTTATTTAAATTTTAATCAGACCTTTAAATCATTATTTTAGTTAAATTTAATCATATACCTGAACATTTCATAAGTTAAGGTGTTCTATGAACTCTCGAGTTTGTATCATCTTTGAATTGCGAGTTTGGTATTGGTTGTAAAAGCCGATATAACCACATTAGTGAATGCCGGTTAACGAATGCCTCTTGTTCCTCTATTCTCCTGTTTGTGAAACAGTCTTCCTGAGACTCCTCAATTGTACCCTTTCCTTCTGAGCTTCTTTGGGAATCCCCATCCCTTACTGATATTTTCTGCTCACATTAACTCTACCAAACCCAATCCTCATACATGCAGGTTACTATCTCTCCTCTTTTCTTTCTTCAAAATACAAAGATACGCGTTCCAGTACAAGGAACTTTAATGGAAGAGGAGGCCATTAGGCCAATCAAGCATGAAGAATGGTTGTTTGTCAATGCTTTATTATTTTTAAATACTGAGCATCAAGCAAGGAAGGAGCACCTACCATTGTAAAGTCTTTCATATGTATGACTTGTCTGGGTTTCTAACCACTGATCTCCCAGACTCAAAGTAGATGCTCTCACCATAATGTGACCGAGTGCTATTCTTTTCTCTTTTCCTGTTAATTCATTCTCTTGCATGTTTTGTCGAAATATGTTCCCACTGTCAGTGCATTGCTATTTTAGGCATTAAACTAGATTTTGTATTAAAAAAAAACACAAAGAATTCATCAGCGAGGTATGGTTGTACCACTGATACTGTGCCCCCTGTATGATGGGGCAGGAATTGTTGGACTTCATCTCAGGTGCTGGCAACAACTCGTCTATCATGGAAAGAAACCATGGGCACCAGCTAATACAGTCCCCACCTCCCCCTCCTTCTCCCCACCAAATAACTTTAGTCAAATAAAACAATAGTTTTAAATTCCATTTTTCACCTTCAGCTCAATTTCAATTCAGAGAAGCCTTCAAAACGACTTTCAATTCCAAAACTGGTTACTGGGTAGTTCTACCACAAGGTTTGTGCTTTAGCAGACATCTTTTATATTTGATGTATTGAAATAATTAACTTTGAAGGCAGCATGGTTTTTGCAATTCCATGGAGTTGGAATATAAACTATTCATAATACAGTTACAGTTTGTCTCCAATCAAACGATACAAAAGATCATCTTGGGCCGACATTATATGAGACAACAGAGTGTTGGTGCCACCATATATTGGTTCTTAACCCTTCTGTGCCAATGAAACTGCATTCATGTGACCGAACCCTTCAGGCCGATAACCATGAAATGATCCAACATTAGTCACACCATGGCTGATGTGTTGTTTGTTCTTTTAGTTTGCAATACAAGACAGAGAAAAAAAAAATCAAACTTTCTTTGTGAGGTTATATCATACTGTATATGAGTATGAAACGAGGGTTTTGTGCAACTCAATGAATTCTTTGAAAGAATGACAGTTTATAGGAACTGTTGAAGTATTTAGAAATACATTTATTGCTAATTAACCTCCTACATACAATTCCACTATTAGTTATAATGACATCTTATTACGAGGGGAAGTTAAAAAGGTCAACTCCCCACCCCCCCTTTCCTTTGAACCATGAAGGAATGGTCTTTCACCTGCAGCAAAACTCGGTGCATATGTGAGTTCTTTTCTGTGTATTGTCAAGCCAAAGTCACACTTTTTCCCCATCACGGAGATTTCTGACGCCAATGGAATAGAAGTCATGTTTTAAAGCTCTTAAAGTAATAGTCAGGGAAAACATTTTCAACTCACCTTTTAAAAATCAAAAGGAGCATTGAAGTGTAATATTTCAGCCAACAACAAAATAAAATCGTTCTCAAGTTATTTTAAATGTGAGGGTAGTTCAAATTTGACTTGGACCTTTGCTTACAAATATAACCAGTCATGAATTATGGACTTAACAGGGCCAACATTAATGATCACTTCTGAACTGATATGACAAACAGAAACTTTATAATGACGAGAGTCAGTGTACGTTGGTGGAAAACATAAGGATAATTCATTTTCTCAGGTAACTGTGTGTGGTAGAAAGGTAAACTAATGTTTCAGGTCCAAGCCCTTCTTCAGAGAGAGAGAGAGAGAGAGAGAAGGGTGTGGGTAAGTGGATGACAAAGAGACACAGACAGGAAGACAGGGAGACAGGGAGAGAGATAGCAAGGGAGATGGAGAAAGATAATTCACAGACCTTCCCACGGTGGTTAGCATAATTCTCTCGACAGTCGGTTGAGAAAATTCATTGTCGGGGTGTCGACAATTTGCTCTGTTTGTCTTGTTAATCAAGGTGGCTGGTCTGCCAGCAAACGGGAAATTCTGGACACTTTTACTTCCATCTTAAATGATTTGCAGCAATCGATATAGATGTCCTTGTCTGATATTCATTACCATACTGAGAAGCAAATTGGCAGGAAATCCCAACAAGCTTGAATCTTTAGTTGAGCGGAATTTTCAGAATTATTCACCGTTCCTTTGTTAACTATAACTTATCACGAACTTCAGTTTTAGTAAATGCATTTAAGCAAGAAAAAGGTGATAATGGTAACACTAAAAACAAAGTCCATGACAGTGATTTATCAATACTAATAAATGTCAATGTGTGTGTGTGCGTGTGCGTGTGCGTGTGCGTGTGCGTGTGCGTGTGCATGTGCATGTGTGTCAGAGTGTCTCCTCCATAACTCGAAAACCATAAAACCGAGCAGGCTGACACTTTGCATGCATACGAAGAAAACTCCAAGGAAGTGCAAGAGTGAAAATTGGGGGGTTGGGTTAATTAAAACATCCTTTTTGAAGATGATTAACGGCCTTATTTAATTATATCCTTCATCAGGCGATCCTTGGCCACCTTGCTCTCTGGGGTCTTAAGGTGTTTCCTGGTAACCTCCCTGGAGTCTGAAGCCGCCATGTTTTTTGGCCTGCTCAACCATGCCTTGACTTTGAACAGGCCACAATGATTTTTTAACTTTAAAGTTCTTCTTTTCACTTTCCTCACTCATATTATCGAATGCCTGTTCATCTTAGCTACGAATCACTGTGTACATTGCTTTTGTAAGTCCTTTAGTTTTCGAAGTAGGAGGTTGGAGCAATTTCATGCATTACATGATACGATTTTCCATGATCTACTCTCACGGACAAATAAAAGTAAATCATCGAAATATTATTTCAGTTTTGAGGATCGGATATCATCCGGACTAAATAAGTGTCGAAATCTGTTGGGAAATCTGATAATATAAAGAAATAACGAGTCTTATAACTAAGCCGATATACTTTGTGCAAGCAAGGTTATGGTTCCTCCTCCTTCCACAGATACACAAGCAAATGTGAAATTTCAAAAGCATTAAACTTACCTTTTTGTACTCTTTGGACAATTATATTGAGTGAACAAAAAATTTAGGGACATGCTAAAATTAACTAGCTTCATTGAGTTGTATGATTTAATGCATTCACCGCTGGACCTCGTGCCCTGTCCCCAAGAGGGACTGCCTCTCCATCGTGTCTGCCAGATCTGGGTTTATATTTTTGGAGGTGTCGTGAGGTTCCCTACAAGGAATTTTATTATTTTTGTCGACACTGTCGAGGCTCGTATGAGAGCTAACACACAGAACGTATAACAAAGGGAGCAGGAAACAAGAGGGGCATGAGAGGGAAGGAAAAATAAGTGTGGAACAGAGATATGAGATGTGAAGAAGGGAGAGGGATGGAGCGGGGCACACAGGATGAATAAGATGGACACTACAGGGACTTTCAGGTCCTTACACGACAGGGACTTTCAGGAAGGAAAGCAGAGAATTTGAAGGAGGTAGGTTTGGGGCGGATTAGCAGGGGTAGAAAAGATCGTGGTTTTGGATGGGAAAAGATAAGAGATGGTGGTGAACAGCTGTCTTGAAGACCTGGAGGCAAGAGTGGGATTGAAGAGAGTGTGGGAGTTTATTCCAAAGGTGGGGGATAAAGAGGAATGAAAGAGTGAAGGTGAGAAATGATTCTTAATGAGAAATGATTCTTAATCAGTGAGAGACCCAAGGACTCAGTCTCATCGCAGGAGATACCAATGATCCGAAATGCCTTGGTTTCCAGAGCATGAAGCCGAGAAAGGTGAGAAGCAGAAGCACCAGCCCGGGGAGGAGAGCAGCACTCCATTAGGCTGTGGACAAAAGCTTTGTATGTAGTCAGGATCTCAGGTGTGCCAAGGGAGGACTTTGCACAACGGAGGATGCCCAGTCGGTGACTGGCTTTGGAGACGAGCTTGGAAATATGGCTTTCCCAGGAAATATCATGACTGACAATGAGACCCAGAAGCTTGAATGAAAGAATTTCTTCAAGAGGATTGTTGAGAAAGTATATGGGGGGTTTCCAGATGGTCCTTTCAGAGAGACATCGTGAGAGTGTGAAATTTGTCAGGATTGAAACACATGTTCCACATGTTGGACCAGCTTGTGATTTTATCTAGATCTGCAGAGAGTGAAGAGGCTGTTGCTTACTGATCTGAGGGATGACAGATAGTACAACAAAGGGTGGAGTCATCAGCAAAGAGATAAAGAGGATTTTCCAGAGAATCAGGGAGATCAATGATGAAAAGCAGAAAGAGAACAGGGACCAGAACACTGCCTTGATATGAGGAACTCCAGCCTGGACAGGAAGAGGGGGATCAGAGAACTCCATTCAGGGCCACACACTGGCTGTGACAGGAGAGAATGTCTGCGAGCCATGAGTGGAGTTGTCCTTGGATACCATAGGAGGAGAGTTTGGAAAGCAGGGCAGGGTACCAGACTCTATCGAAAGCACGTGATATATCAAGCGAGATGGCTTTGATTTCATGTCGGGCATTGAGGGGAATCACAGCAAATCTGGTGAAAAAACGGACATTAAAAAAAGTTACACTGTCTGTGCGGACCCCGTAAGCTCATACTGTGTGCAGTTTGTGCAGCATGCAAACCTATACTGCATGCAGACCCACACAGCATGTAGCATGCATGCAAAATTGTACCATGTGCAGAATCATTCAGCATGCAAGCTTATACCACATGCAGACTTGTGGAGCATGCCAGCTTCCTCTTGGTGGCTCTCGCTGTCTGAACAGGCAGATAAGAGTGCAGGCTTCGCCAAAGGCATCATGGTAAGGACAGCTTGATGGACGAAAGCAAGACAAATCAGAAGTCCCGGTACACAAGACGAGTTGATCATGGAATCGTAACCACTTCTGGCAGATAAGGCATGTCAAGAGAACTTCTGGCAGATAAGACATGTCAAAAGCAATCCTGGCAGACAAGATGAGTCGAGAGCATTCCTGGCAGGTGACATTTTCATCAATCCTTGTTGTTGTCCGTGGAACGCACCATGACATCAGCTTGAACACACGTGCACGATGACGTTAGCTGCCGAGAGCAGCTGCACAACTATTGATCCTACAACTCTAATGATTGCCTTTATTGTGTCCAAATGAGGTGTCTTGCAGGCAATGAAAAGAAAGGCCTATTTAATTCCACATCCAATTAAGAATCTTTTGCATGAGTTAACAGGGCACTTCAGGTCCAGTATATCAAACGAATAAGTGATTAATGACGTGTGGACTCATGACAGGAGGGATGGTTTTAATGTGGAATGAAAAGGAGGGAGAGATTTTACATGGAGGAACAAATTGGTGAATTCAGATGAAGTGAAGTTTCAATGGGAATTACAGGGTTTGAAAACAAACATGACAAGGGACGGTGATGTATGGTTGCTGGAGTCAAAGAAGGGTCAAAATATGGATTGATAGACAGAGCGATTAAAGATCTATTGAACATTCCAACTCATGATGCATCTCCCTTCCAAAATCTCCCTCTGCATGAAAGGCAGGAAATCTATCTCATAAAAACTAAAGAAATATCTACATTTCCCCAGAATATTGTATATGTATATATATATATATATATATATATATATATATATATATATATATATATATATATATATATATATATATATATATATATATATATATGTATGTATATATATATATATATATATATATGTATGTATATATATATATATATATATATATGTATATATATATATATATATATATATATATATATGTATATATGTATATATATATATATATATATATATATATGTATATATATATATATATATGTATATGTATATGTATATATATATATATATATGTATATATATATATATATATATATATGTATCTGTATTTATGTATGTATGTATGTATGTATGTATGTATATATATATATATATATATATATATATATATATATATATATATATATATATATATATATATATATATATATATATATATATATATATATATATATATATATATATATATATCCTGGTGTGTTGGCGCAGTGGTTAGGGCAGCGGCTTGGGATCCAAAAGGTCCTGAGTTCAAACCCCGTTGGGCCACTGAATTAATACACCAGGGGGTTGACTCAGCCTGTCATCCTTCCGAGATCGGCGAAATGAGTACCAGTGTACTGGGCCGGTGTATACCCCGGTTATAATAGGTGTACCATATCCCTGTGTCGTAAGAGGCGACCAGGGTTGCGTCAGGAAGGGCATCCGGCGTAAAACATGTGCCAAATCAGTATGCGGATCATAACGGATGATCTGCTGTGGCGACCCCTAACGGGAGCAGCCGAAAGAAGAACAACAATATATATATATATATATATATATATATATATATATATATATATATATATATATATATATATATATATATATATATATATATATATATATATATATATATATATATATATATATATATATATATATATATATATATATATATATCTTCTTCTGGTCCCTGGTCGCCTCTTACGACACAGGGATAAGGATTGGGTTTTGCCATGATTCCAGGCTGCCCTACACCCTCTCATAGCGCGACCCAGCGCAGAGCTCCCGTCCTCAAGCGATCATCCAACCCAAGCCTCCAAGTAGCCGGATTACAGGTGCACGCCACTATGCCCAATATATATATATATATATATATATATATATATATATATATATATATATATATATATATATATATATATATATATATATATATATATATATGTTGTTGAGGTTTCCCACCAGCGCGTCGCCACAAGCATGACCCTCAATGGAACAGTGGGGGGGGGGGGGCGCCTCGGCTCGATCGCCCAGAAATACCAGATCGTCCCCCGGATAAGTCCGAGGTCGACGGGTCCTTCTACAAGACCCAAAATGCGCCAATGGGCAGACCACGTGGGGTAGGGTCGATTGCCAACTTCAATTTACCTAAATACCCACATGATCCAACTAACGGGGTATTTCACGCTCGATGGAACAAGCCGCTTAAGCGAGCCTGTCCCGTGCGCGATTCCGAGTGGCTTAATCGCCGAGAATCGTCGGTCCGATTGTCCCCTTACGGCAAACCAACAGCCTTCTAACTCCCAACACCCGACATGCTCAGTCAATGAAAAAATTGGACGCGACGAGCTGAAAACATTGAAACAATTGGGTTTATTTTAAACAGTAATGGGGGAACAAGGGAACTCAAAGAGCAGAACTAAACTGAATACAATAAATGCAATGCAAACATTTACAGCACACAAAGCACTTAACAGTTCTCTACTTGTTAGACGGGCCCACGGACACACGGACACACACACAAGAAATGGTGGCTGATGCCTTTAATAAAGACTTCAGCTCGGAGGGATAAATGAGCTGAAACCCAGAACCTACCTCGAACCTCTCCACCTCGTGTGGTCTTCAAGCTGCTCATACCCGGGCTCCAGCGAGAGCGAGCTGGATCCATTCGCTGTGAGCCGCGATCCTTCCCGAGCTCCAGCAAATCCCCTCGCGCTTCTGAAGACGTGCTGGTGAGACGAGGCGCCGATCCTTCCCATCGATGCGTCGCTTCCCCGAAGAACCAACTCCAAGATGAAGCCAATGAATAGCACCAAGCCGGGAACCAAGCAGAGAACAAAGAACTCCATGAACCAAGAAGAGCCAGCCAAATCAGACGACGAAGTAGAGCTAAGCGCAAAACACGCGCGACTCTTGCAACTGGCGCTCCTCAACAAGCTCGAACAACAACCAACAAGCTCGAGCCGAGCAACCAGCTCAACTCTCTTTCGATGAACCAAGCACAAAAAGCGAACCACCTCTCTTCCGAACAAAGCCAGAGCCCAAAAAGCGAACCGAGGCAAGCAGAACCAAAAAGCCTTCTCTCTTCGAGCCAAACAGAGGATCCCTTCCTTATCCCTCTCCGCCCCTCCCCCGCTCCCGGCGTGACTCATCCCCTTGTGCCCGCACAACCGCGGGTGGGAGGGAGTTGTTTACGTCATGAATTACGGGACGGGAGGGCTATTCTTTCTCTTCGCAGAAGAGGGGGAAGGGCGTCTACCTTTGTGTTGTGATCGAACCCTAAATATTAAATTGAATCACAGTGCATTTAATCGATTTCTGCCCATTAAACAATGGAAGGTGAGCTATCTATGGAACATGCACTTATCGACATAACTGAGCAAAAGGAACCTAAATGATTGCGATTGATTTCCAAATTCGTAACACTACCCCCTCCCCTTTTTACAGACTCGTCCCGAGTCGTCAAATTTTCGTGTGACCAGCATGTGTAAGTTTTCCCCTAATACGTTTTACCTTCGGATCCCTGAGTGCGACATTTCTTCATACGTGTCCCAAAAATAAATAACCTAATGCGCTGTGCAACTAACTCAACAAACTCACACAGACTGATTCGGACAACGAAACTAAAATTGCCAGCGCCAAAACAAACATGCAGGTGAGGTTATACGTATTTACAATTCTTACTCAACTTATCCATGATATTAACCATGGCCCAGGACCTGTGATCTGTGAAAGGTAAAAGTCATTGCAAAGTAATTGGTGCAGGGGAATGGATGGAGATGGTCGCAAAAACGAATGAACATGATGGATGCACGGGCTGCCTGCAGGGCAGTCCTCGCAAAACTGGATGATCCTGGCGCACATGGTGATGGATGGACACAGGGGCAAACGCAAACAGGGGCGAGCAGGCATGGGGTGATGGCAGAGGCAGGCAAACGAGGCATGGCAAGGCAAACCCATGCAGAACAGGCGGCTGCAGCACAACAGGCCGGCAGGTGAAGCTGGCCGGCCTCTGGTGTGGTTCCATCAGGTCTGGAAGGAGTGCGGTGGTGCCGGCCGCTCTGAAGGCAGGCTCGGACCTAGCCTACTGTCTCCCCCCAATCTATCGCCTTTGCCTGTCTCTGTGCATACCCACTCCCTTAATTTGCCACAACACAACAAAATTTAGCCTCTTTCTATTTTTATTATTTTTATTTCCCTTTTATAATTGTCTCCAGGTCAGGTATGGGAGCATGTGCCAGAACAGCACGTCGCTGCGTCCACTTTCCCCGGTACTCCAGGGGCCTCCATCTGGCCTTCCCCCAGGCAGATGCCAGGTCCATCCCCATCTCCTTGAGATGATGGTCAACCTGCTGCAACCAGGAGGCACGTGGTCGGCCCACTGGCCTCCTCCACTCATGAGACTCCCTCACTGAGAGAATTTGGTGAGCAGGATCAGCGTCAGGAAAACGAGCCACATGTCCATACAGCCGCAACTGACGCTCACGGACTATGCAGGTAACAAATCTCATCCGAGTCTCTCTCAGCAACCGCTCGTTGGACACAAAATCCGACCAGCGATAGCCAAGGATTCTCCGAATAGACCTGGTACCAAAGGAATTAAGTCTACGTCTCAGATCCTTGGTCAGAGTCCAAGTCTCGCATCCATAGAGCAAGACTGGAAGTACCAAGGACCTGAAGACTCGGACTTTCGTCCTCCCGCACAGGTACCGGCAGCGCCACACCCCATGATCCAGTGAATCCATGACACCCCAGGCCCGACCCAGACGTCTATTGACCTCTGACTCACAGCCAGCAGAGACATGAATATCACTGCCAAGGTAAGTGAATCTCTCCACGACCTCAACATCCTCACCATAAACAGACACAGACAGGACAGCAGCATCCAAGATGTCACCGAAAGCCTGGATCTTAGTTTTGACCCAAGAAACCCGTAATCCCAGCGGCTCCGACTCCTCATTCAGCACCTCGAGGGCCCCCAAAAGGATATCTAAATTCTCCGCAAAGATGACTGCATCATCTGCAAAATCAAGCTCCGAGATCTTGACATTCCCAAACAATGCACTGCAGCTTGATCTCTCCGACATCCTCCCTAAAATCCAGTCCATACAAGTGCTGAAAAGTGTGGGAGCCAGTACACACCCCTGACGAACTCCAGTAACAACTGGAAATAAGTCAGAGATGGTAGCACCACACTTCACAGCACTCTCAGTACCAGAGTAGAGTTCAGACATCAGATCAATCAGTTTTGGTGGCACCTCAACGAAGACCAAGAATCCTCCAGAGGACATCCCCAATTCACTGAATCGAACACTTAACAGAGATCAACATAGGCTGCAAGCAGCCCCTGCCGAAACTCTCGTCTGCGTTCGGTGAGGACACAAAGAGCAAGGAGACGGTCAATCGTTGACTTCTTTGGTGTAAAGCCTGACTGCTCTGGATGCTGGTGCTCAAGCAGATGGTGGCGAACCATATCAAGAATTATCCGAGCAAAGACCTTGCCCGGCACTGAGAGCAGCGTCACCCCTCGGTAGTTGTTGCAGTCTTGGCGATCACCCTTCCCTTTCCAGAGAGGAACAACAAGGCCCCTCTTCCAATCAGTTGGGATGATGCCTGTGTTCCAGGCAGAGCACAAAACTGCATGCAATGACACGAGTGCAGCATTTCCACCAGCCTTGAGAAGTTCAGCATGGATGCCACAGATCCCTGAAGCTTTACGCCATTTCAACCAGTTCACCGCAACCTGTTTCCACAAGCGAAGGTGGACCACAGTTGATTTGAGGGGCAGCAACAGGTATTGTAACACCCTTGACGTCCAACTCGACAGCTGGGGGATCAGCCTGATACAACCGCTCAAAGTAACCGGCCCAGCGGGCCTTCAGTTCAGACTTCTCTGTCAAGAGCCTTCCACTCTCTACTCTAACTGCAGTGCTCCGAGGGATGGGCTTGGATGAACGTAATGCGCGAATTCCCCTGTAAGCGGGACGAGAATCACCTGTCCACAGGTGATGCTCTACCCCCTCACAGATTCCTCGCACATAGGCCTCCTTGTCCACCCTCAGTGCACGTACAGTTTTACGCCTCAGCTCCCTGAGCTGCTCAGCTCTGCCATTCAGCCTGGCCCTGCGACTCTGGTCAATGGTATCCAGTGTCCCTTGAGAGATAAAATTCTTCTTTGCCCTGCGGTGAGTTCCAAGACATCCACCGGCAACATTAAGGACGGTGGTCTTGAAGGCACTCCACAACTCTTCAGGACCCCGTAAAGCACCCAGACCCCCCAAGTGTCCACTCAGCCTGTTCGCAAACTCCTCAGCTACTCTCTCTCTTCCCTGAGCTTGCCAACATCCAGCCAAGGCTGGGATGGTACCATTCTCCAGGATTTCAGGTGCAGCTTTAGAGTTGCTACAACAAGCCTGTGGTCAGTATTGAGAAACTGAGCACTCCGGTAGACCCTGCAGTTCTGGATCATCCTCCAACGACCCTCAATGAGGACATGGACAATCTCCTTTGCCACACTGCCAGCGTTGGAATACCAAGTCCAGCAATGAGCTTGTGGGCGCTGAAACCATGAACCAGCCACCCTAAGTCCATGACCTCTTGCAAAGTCAAGGAACTTAGTGCTATTCTGGTTCATAGTTCCTGACCCATGGGGACCATCACACACCTCATAACCATACCATTCAGTTCCAGTCAATGCATTGAAATCCCCCAAGACTAGAAGTGTATCTCGTCTGGGGCACTGATCAACCACAGACTCGAGCGTGGCGTAGAATGCATCCTTCACGGTGAGATCACTCGCCTCAGTCGGAGCATAAACAGAGACCAGGGAAATGACACCTCAGGAGTGACGAATCCTTAATCTCATAATACGCTCGTTGACCGGTGTTACCTCGATTATCATTGGGGTCAGCTTATTGGACACAGCTACAGCAACTCCTTCGGTATAGTAACCATCAGAGCGACCAGACCAATAGTAGGTGTAACCACCCACCATTATCTCGCTGCAATCCGGTCTCAGAACCTCAGAGAGAGCTGCAATCCCGATATCCAAACGCTTGAGCTCAGATGATAACAGAGACAGGTGATCATCCTCTCTTAGGGATAGGACATTCCAGGCACCCACCCGAAGGGACCGCCTCAGGTTAACCCAAGTAGACCGCCGTCTGGTGGACGACACCTCAGCACCACTCCGACACACTCTCCCGCAATCTGACCCAGGGATGTTACCCCGTGGTTTCCCTCCTATCATCAAAGATTGGGGGTCCCGAAGGCTTTGCCCCAATCCCGTCATCCGGTGAGCTGCCCTGCGAAGGGAAGCTGCACAGGAAGTACTCCCATGGAGTGGGTTTTCAGATTTTTTTTGCATTTTTGTGTTTTGCGGAATGAAGGCTTTTACGGTGGCTGGAGTGCAAATCCTGCCACCAACCTCCTAATAAAAAAGTAACCCAACTGCAGGAGGACGTCCGCAGACACAGTTGGGCACTAGATATGGATGGCCGTTGGCTCACAAGGAGCTCCTCTGCCCTTTGAGTGATGACCTAGCCTACTGTCTCCCCCCAATCTATCGCCTTTGCCTGTCTCTGTCCATACCCACTCCCTTAATTTGCCACAACACAACAAAATTTAGCCCCTTTCTATTTTTATTATTTTTATTTCCCTTTTATAATTGTCTCCGAACCCCCTTATTGTCTCTGTCCGGCTGACCTATCTTGCTAACCTATCTCCCAACCCCTACGTTCCCTCTCTGGAGGGGAATAAAGAGAGAGTAACGTCCTGTCTCGAGGCCCAACAAAGCCTCAGAATGGCCTCCTCAGAGTTCAATGATCTACCAAGGTGGGTCCAGCGGCCTACAATGAGCGAAGGGATGGATGGTGTGAAGGGGTACATCTCCTAACTATCCTAGCATTCATTAACCTGAAACTACCCCAGGGCTTTCCAAAAACGCCTCACACTTTTAAACTAACGATTCTAAAAACCATGAATGCCATCGATCTTGTTGGTGTCCATTATAAATTTGGGCCTTGCCCTCAAATTTTCATTCATGCCCTCGCACAATTGCGTGGCTGGGCAGCGTGGCTCAACTGGCAGGAACTCCCCCTCTGCCGAACTCTAACTGTGGCACCCCCAGGCCTGCAGGCTGCCTTCGAGCCTACCTGCTCCCTATGAACGTGGGGGGTTGCCCTCTCTGGCATTGTCCCCCTCCGATGCCCACATGGCATGTTGGTACCCCGGGTCCCTTTCCGAGGGTCGCCCGTGCCCACTACACTGGTCCAAATATCACACTCCTGACTGCCAGTTGTTAACGGTTCGGGAACGGAGGGATTCGAGCAGTGGCGGGATTCGATGTCCGTCACCAGTTGTTGTTGTTTTTTTGTTGTTGTTGTTTTTTTCCACTTTGGGCGGATTTATTCCTCGGCGCGTCCACGTGTTAATTCGAAGCAAATTTCATCCGAATCAACCAGATTTATTGGGGAACATCGGGGAGCACAACACAAGCAAGATTCACGACAATGTTTTTATTAACAATCCTCAACCCGTTCTTAACTAGGGAAACACGGACTACAGGTTTCGATGGGGTCCCTACCGAGATATGCCTTATACAACAAGTGCAGACAAAGACATTCAGCATGCATGCAAGACAGAGTACTTGCTGATGTCTCATGGACGAGAGGACAGTGTCAAAAGCACGAATGTCGCACGCAACAGGCGGATGTCCATGGATTCGAGCCCCAGCTCGAACGCGCTGTGTGGCAAGAAGGCGGCTCCGCACTCTTTCCTTTCCGCACCGCATGTGGTCTCCGCGCGCTCTGACCCCACGTAAGGTCGACGATGGGCCTCAGCTGATTTCTCTCAAGGTCCAACGTACAAATCCAGGCCTGGCCTGTTCTCGAAACAAGGCCCAAATCGAGGAACCGGGCTCCGGAAAGCGGATCGGCAAACGTGTTGAGCCATTGGTGTGAGCAGGGACCGTCAGATGCTCCGTCGTCTCCTCTCCTGCCTTCCCGCCTCGAAGCCCGACTTCCCAACTCCGTCCTCCCAGTTTCTCTCTCTGTCGAATCACCTTTTCTTTCATTTTCCACGATCGCCTCTCAAAGCTGGCTGCCGTCTCTCTCCCGGCAGAATCCTCTATGTGCAGGCAGGTTCAGCGTCTCTCCCGGCAGATCCAACACTGTGCCTCCTTCGTTGCTCGCTTCGAAGCCACGAGCACGCCTCGACAACCCGACCGTTTTCCAAACTGAGAACTCCTTTTCTCTCTCGTTTCTCTTTCGTTCGCTCCTTTTACACAGGAGCACGCCTCTCTCAGCGAAGCTGACAAACTCCTCCCCTTAGCTTTACTTCCTCTTTCTTGGCCACACCCTCTCAGCCGACTGGGCGGGGCCTATCGTCCGGAGAGGGGAGGAAGAAGAGGGAGCCCTTGGCACACCACCACTGTAAGAACAATAAAAACATGCATCCTACACCGCCCGACACACATGTGACGTCCATTTTACCACACAACCTAGCTAAACATGCAT
This sequence comes from Eptatretus burgeri, assembly GCF_056783735.1. Taxonomy (NCBI): domain Eukaryota; kingdom Metazoa; phylum Chordata; class Myxini; order Myxiniformes; family Myxinidae; genus Eptatretus; species Eptatretus burgeri. The sequence goes on from NC_140971.1 coordinate 62,553,238, forward strand.
TTAATTGGGGATCTGAGCTAATCTATATTTAGTAGTCCAATAAGGACAATTTCCATAACAATATATATATGTATATATATATATATATATATATATATGTATATATATATATATATATATATATATATATATATATATATATATATGTATATGTATATGTATGTATATATATATATATATATATATATATATATATATATGTATATGTATGTATATATATATATATATATATATATATATATATATATATATATATATATATATATATATATATATATATATATATATATATGTATATATATATATATATATATATATATATATATGTATATATATATATATATATATATATATATATATATATATATATGTATATATATATATATATATATATATATATATATATATATATATATATATATATATATATATATATATATATATATATATATATGACCATATGACCACTGAATCACTCATCTAAATGTTTATACTTTCTCGGTGGGAAAGAAAGCTGAAATTTGGCAAACTAATGCAATTTGAAGCCACCATTACAAAGAGAAAAATAACAATAAACCAATATCACCCGCAGGGTGACCCGTATCTTGCCAAAAGGTGACCACGTGTGACTTCTTTAAGGTCACACTGAGGTGAACAGAGCTGCTATCCACCAGGAGCGACTCCTTGAGGAATATCTGCCTACGAGAGATTCCGATGAGAATCGTTCTAGAGTAACCATGAAAAATATGCTTTTGCCTCATAACGTCACCAAATGATGTCATAATGTCTCAAACTTGACATATCTAGAAAGCACTCATCGAGGTGTTCAATTTGAGGTACTACACAATAATGCTCCTAAAACTTGAAAATTTGACCTTGGGGTCAAATATGTTTGACCTTAGGCGCTAACCATGAAGCTCAAGGCCAATCGCCACCAAAAATTAATCAGCTGAGTGCCAGACCATGAACTATATTCCCATGAAGTTTGAAGACGATCCGATCAAAATTACTCAAAAAATAAGGGTTTCGTCGACTCCCCTGATTTGCGACAAAGTGACCTTGACCTTTGACCTTCAAAATTTTGTGCACTGAAAGGGACCTCTATAGGCCTCTGATATGCGAAGTTACGAAAATTTCCAATGATAACTGTGCTCTGCAGAATTTTTTATACGTGATTAAAGACAACAACAAAAAAAACATACAAGCTGACTAACATAATCTTGCAAAAACTTCATTTTGGCAAGATAAAAATGTCCATAAATGTCTGGAAACCAAAATACTGGTAAATGAAACATGATATTCATGCATATTCTTTATTTTTGTGGTTGTTAAGTTTCGTTTCAGTGCAAGCTGTTGCTAATTTATATCACACTTGTGAAAACATGATATGCATTGAGTTTAAACACTAACTAGTTAAATAACGTATTCTTGCAACCTCCACCATCCATTTGTCATTGTCTTTTTATGGTTTTTATTTGGTGTGAATAAACAAAAAAAAAAGAAACCCTTCATGTGGCATTTCTTGAAAGAAGAAAATTAGCTACACAAAGAAAAAGTTCTGGTTTTTCAAAATATTACAGAAATATCTTCTCACAAAGAAGAATTTTCTTAAAAGAAGAAATTTTCTTGCCACAATCTGTATATTGAGGTGCATAAGAAACTTATTCGAGCAGCTAGAAAATAATTCTAACAATTTTCTTGAAACAAGAAAAATTTTCTTGTTTCAATAATTTATTTCTACCAAAGAAAATCATTTTTGGCAGAGTTCATGAAAGACTTAGGCCAATTAAAATGTCCCCAGCCGACCACACAAGGTGTAAATAAATGCGGCTTTTCAAGTAGTAGTAGTCGTAGTCGTAGTAGTAGAAGATCAAAAAGTTTGGACACATGTTTGAGAGTCAAACTAATTTCTGAAGATGTTTTTATCATTTGCCTTGGAGCTAATAACACAATTATGGAAGTGCATGCATCATGACAGGACAATGTTTAAACCCATATAAATCACACTTTGAAGTTTGAACCCCCCGATATTTTGAGGTTCACTTTTATAATCAACGGACATTTTTTTCATCACTTGTTTATTTTGATATTTTCATCAAACCCATCTTTTATGACATTTTAAACATCAACTAAGTCTTAACTCTTTTAAAATCTATTCCGGCGGAGTGTAATTATAAATGATATAAAAAGCAAGATTGGTGTGGTTATTTATTTTTAAATTAGCCTCTCGGGCAAATGCCGGTAAAACAAATATACACATGGTGAATAAATATGCCCAGGAACATAGAGATTACTTTTTTCATTTTTATTTTTTATAAACTGCTGTGTTCGACGTTAAGATTGCCCACATTTGTGGCAGAAAGCATTGCGTGGTTCACTTTATGGGGTTAGAGTAAAACATGGTGCATCAGGCTTGTAAGCCCTTCGCCGTCGCCCCTCAAAGTCACTGATATTTACAATGCGTTTTTTTTAGAGATTCACGCACAGTCGCGAGCGGCTGGAAGGGCGCCTTCCTGCCGGTCTCCGTCATGTCTCCCAGAGCAGTGACAATCCCTCCTGCGAGCCAGGAGTTGGGGGCTCACTTCTGACACACAGCCGCGGGGGGGAAGGGGCTCATTACCGGCTGCGCGGCCCTCATTCCACCTGTATACGACCTTGTGGTCCTGGAATATCAAGTAAATGAGCTCGCAGGCCATCTGGAACGGGGGCAAAGGGCTGTTTGTCACAGCGTGTGCTTTGTAAATGGCAAGACCGATAATTTAAACTTTACAACAGCGTTTTCCCAATGGTAGTTTTGGGGGCCTTCATGGGGTAGCTAATTAACACTTTGGGGTGAATCCACTGGCATTTATATAACAATATACATTTTAATGTGAATAACAAGGTAAGGTAGACAATGGAAAAAACAACACACACACAAACATCGTTATTTTGGAGGGCCGTCGGCACGCTACACACTCGCGCGCACACACACACACACACACACACACACACACACACACACACACACACACACACACACACACACACACACACACACACACACACACACACACCTAAAAGTCTAAGACCATTTAAATCAATGCCATCCTTTCTCATACCACAATTCAAACAACAATTTTCCAAAATATTAAAATTATTTATTCATATTGTTTTATTTATTACAGTTACTAAGAAGCCTTAAGGGACCCAGGGTCACTTTTTGTTGTATTGTTGTCGCTCATTATATTTTATTTTGTTATTGCAAGAACGAGGACAAAATTTGTGTGTTCTACGTAAATGAGTGTACCACTTACATGCAAACATTGCAGGGGAACCACATACATAAATAAACACATACACAAACAAACAGATAGATAGATAGATATAGATATATAGAATCCTTGGTGCTAAATAGATACAATACAAATAAGTGTGTGCAAAATTTGTCATGGTTGGCCCAGGCTGTGGGCCTATGACTTGACAATCAGCCTCCCCAATGTGTAAGCACACATAATCTGAACACTCACCCCCATCCACCTTTTAAAATCTCTCCATGTAGAGGTGTCCCTGTAGAAACACAATTATTAAGACTCACCCTAGAGGACGGGGAGTCTAAAGCTGTTGTAGGGTTTGTTTCGACAATTAGTTCCCCCAATTTGTAATGGTACCTCAGAGTTTCTTAGACCCCAAGGAGAACTAAACCGAGCTGTTAGGTTTTTTGGAGGTTTTTTTTCCTTTTTTTCCTGCTAATGTCCGAGCTGTATGTCGGATCTGGTTCGGACTTTCGGAATGAAAATTTGCATCAATAATGGGAATACAAAGTATGTGTGATTGACGATTTTTACCTTGACCTAATTTTAAGGTCATGACCTAATTATATAAATTTCGACATTCTTCACCATAACTCAATTGAGGTTTGTCTGATCAAAACGAAATTTCCCTTTCTCGATAGCTTAGAGTAAGGTGCATTTATGCTTAAATTTACATTACAGTATATCCCTCTGAGTTAAAGGTCAACATCAAATGGTGGTTTGAAGAAAATAACGCATTTTTTGTCATCACTCAATTTTGCCAATGCGGAATCTCAAAGACTGCTTCGCCTTCAAAGATATTCTTGCATCATAAGAGTGTACCTGCACTGAAGTTGTGCATCTGATATTTTATTTGTGTCCTTGTCTTACTTTTTCAGATGATAACCTTAATAATGAATAAAACACCTTTTTTTCATAAGTTGAATTATTTTCCTGTAATTTTCATGATGAGTTTTATAGATAGATTGAAGATGGGGACACTATTTACTTAAATGTTAAGCCTGGTGTTGGCTTAACTTTTATGGTGGCTGGCTTAGGTTCTTCGGGTCCTGATTTCAAGTCCCTGTCGGTCATTGAATTAACACCAGGTAGGTGTAGTTGAGTCAGTCTGTCATCCTTCCGAAGTCGGCAAAATGAGAAGGCCTACCAGTGTACTGGTAATTGAGGGCACTGCATCAGCGGCACAGCCACACCCCCAGGAAATGAGGCCACCAGCAGCCACAGGCTGCATACGATAGCTATCCACCTAAATGTTGAAGGTCAATGTCACATGACATATTGTGGTACGGGGTTGGCTTAATCGAGGTTGGAAGTGCAAGGTGAGATGGCATTGGGATTTGTGGACCTGAAGAAGGCCTACGACATTGTCCCGCGAGAGATGGTGATGGTGACACTGAGATGGATGGAAGTGCCAGAAGTAGAAGTCAGGTTGGTGGAAGGGATGTACAAGGGAATGATGGGAAGAGTCTTGGTTGGTTCTGGGATGTCTCATGAGTTCAGTGTGAGCATTGTTTTGCGGTTGGAAAGCGCTCTCAGCCCACTCATGTTTATCATGGTGATGGAGCTGGTAAGCATGAATGTGAGCTTGAGGGGTATCATGGCGAGGGTGCTGGATGTGGACTATCTGGCTGAAGTGGTGGAGAGTGGGCAGGAGATGCAGGATGTATTGGGGGAGTGGAAGGAGGCATTTGAGAAACATTGCCTGAAGATAAGTATTGAGAAGACTGAGGTGATGTGGGTCAAGCAGCAGAGAAAAGAAATGAATATCAGGTTGAAGGGGAAGGAGATCAGACAGGAAAATAGGTTTGAATATCTGGGAGGAACAGTGCCTGGAGATGGCAAGTCCAAGGCAGAGGTGCAGAGGAAGATTCAGGTGTGTGCAAATGCATGGAGGAGGGTGGAGGGAGTAATGGCAGACAGAACGATGTCAGAGAAATTGAAAGGGAAGGTTCTGATGTCGAGTGTAATGCCAGCATACCGTTATGTGTTTGAATTTGGACCAAAAAGTTCAATTTTTGTCTCGTACGACCACAAAACTTTTCTCCACATTTCTGCAGGATCATTAAGATGCTTTTTTGCAAACTCTATAAAGCTTTTAGATGCATCTTTTCAGTAATTACTTAGTTCTTGCCAACTGCCCATAAAGGCCAGCTTTGTGAAGGAAACAGGATATTGTTGATTGATTAACACTGACCCCCATCTCGGACATAGAGGCTTGCAGATCCTTCAAAGGCATTGTTGGATTTAATGTCGTGGGGTGCTTGAGTTGAGAACAATTAAGTAGTCCTGGTGCCAGATATTAGTGATGTCGTCAACCAGTGATTGGTATGAACAACCACTGCCTCAGCCTCCAGCAGATAATCACTATAAGTGCGCAATCTATCCAACGCCAATATCCCAGTATGCGCAGAAACACTGTCCTTGTTAGGCCCAGAGCAGACCCGAACCTGCAACTTGTACCTGTTGCTTACTCATTGCAGTCACTGCCCCCCCACCCTCCCCCAGCCTTCTTCCTATGTCCAACTAATTCAGTCCTCCAAAAGTAACTCTCAAGAGTGGCTGATTTATCCACCAGAGTGCCCTTCATGTACTCTCTACCAGGCAGACCTCGTCCGGCAGCTCACGAATTCACCCCCTCACTTTACCACATCCTCTTCTTAAATCTTCCTCCTGGCAGTGATATCACCTCACCCCTCGTTCCACAAGCTGACAGCGAGATCTCGAGGCAAACGTTTTTGATTTTTAATCTTATCAAGTCCAAAGCCATTATGATAGCATAATGTTTTATTTAATTTCACATCCATTAAATAAATTGCCTTGTTAACATTTCAATTCAAACTATGACTCTATTGAATTGAAAGGGAAAAAGGGAACACACGAGACTAAATTTCACTTCCCGACATTACAATGGCATCCTTAAGCAGTTTCCTGCTTGCCCGGCTGCTGAGTTTGGATGGGCGACCTGATCTGGGTGGAGTCTGGGTGGTATGAAACATCTTCCACTTCATGATGGATTTCCAAATACCCAAAGGGATGAGTGACTTTGAAATATTCTTATAACCCTCTCCTGAATGGTGCTTCTCCGCCACTTTATGCCTGACTTCTTTCAAAAGCTCCTTGGTCTTCATGTTTGCCTTGTTGGTTGACCAAGTGAGTTGCACCTTCAAACACCTTAGATCATGGGGGAGCTTCATTTTTTAAGTTAAACCACTGATTACACACAGGTGAAACCGTTTACACTTATTTTGCAACCTTTCAAACAAATAATTTGCTCCCGAACATTTTATCT
>NC_140971.1:62564819-62587319 GCF_056783735.1 Eptatretus burgeri
AAGAGAAGGAGACCATTAACCACTGCTGAGTCTATCCAAGGCATGAACAGTTAGAGGGTGGTCGGTAGAGGAGCTCGATTCATGGACCAGCTGAAGAAGACCAGATTTCCACTACAGCAGAGACAGTGCCATCCCAAAAATTTGAAAAAATTGTCAATGGCACATATATTCCAAAATAAAAATAAAATAAAAGAGATAACAGTGAAGGCCAAAAGACACGCAGAAGAAGATATGAGGAGGATGGGAGCTGAACAGTCACCAGAGGGTGGACAGAGGGATGGTGGAAATGTGACCACAATGGCGTGGGGAGAGGCTGTGCGACAAAGAAAGGGTTTGGAATCTGGAGTGTCACAGGAGACGCAGCGGCAAAGGCGAGGTGAGACAGAGGGGGAGGAAACACAGAACCACCCCAATAAGGAAGGGGAACAGACCCGACTTACAGTCGTGGACCGAGTGAAAACACCTACAAAGATGGAGGGGATGAAAACGAGAATGGTGAATGATAACAGGCAGAAGGACATAGGGGGACAGAGGGGTGAAGGAGAGAAGGAGGATGAGGATGACGAAGAACAGTGAAGACTGGAAGAATAGCTGGCAAACAAAATAGTGCAGATAAGATTGACACCATTCAGGGAAAGACCACAACTATACAAAATAGAAAACAACTGACGGACAAAAATGCTGGTTGGGAGAACCAACAAAGCACTCAAGAGATTGGTACCAAAATCATCCCCATTAAAGGAACTCAACACTGTGAGCTTTGCAGCGGCACTGCTCATAAAATAAAAAGTAGCAAGAAAACAACATCGCAAGAAGAGCAAACCAGCCTATACAGACAGAGACCAGGTACCACCATGGAAACAGAGACTAGAGACACAAGGGGAGCAGCTATGGAAAGAAACAGGACAAATACAGCAATTTATAATGGGAAATCGAAGCCCAGAGCTAATGAGCAGAATCCAAAAAATGAAAAAGAAATTGAAAAATTGGAAACTAGAAAGCATCTCAAAATGCAAAGCCCATCCGCATCAGCTTTGTACTTGAAATAAACTTGATGAAAACGACAGTTTAAAAAAAAGTACATATTGTTCATTTGTGTTCTCCACAATGTAATTTGATGACAAAAGCTCAATTGGTAAAAACGTTATGGCAAGGACATTCACACTGAATCTTAATGGTAAACAAGGATTTTAATGAAAACATTGATGGATGGTTAACCACTTCATTGACGATGTCATCCTTAAAATCCCTAATTCCCCATTGGGAGTGGAATGTGATGTGCAAAGGATCAAATTTTTATGATCAGCGGTTTCAGAGATATAATTTTTGATTTTTTTTGCATTTTATCCAAGATGGCTGCCAAACAATGTGACCTATGATGTTACAATTATCATTAAAACATTCTCCATGGGATTTGCTCCGACCCTGAAAAATGTGCATCAATCAGATAAGTGGTTTCTGAGAAGAAAAAAAAAGTAACAAAAAAGAGGAAAAAAAAAGAATGTTAAAAAAGGCCCAAAAATGGTCAAATAACAATAATAATAATAATAATAATAATAATAATAATAATAATAATAATAATAATAATAATAACAAAAAATGATAATGAAAATTACTTTAACAAAGAAATTAATTTTTCTTCTCCATATTTTCATAATAAAGCTTTGTTGAAAATTTGATGACAAAACCTCAAATGGTTAAAAAGAAACTTATGGCCCCGACAGACACACAGACACACAGAAGTGATTTCAAAACTCCATCTTCCACTGTGTGGGGGATGGGTTAAAAAGGGTCAAAGAATAACAATAACTACAATAATAATAATAATGAAAATTATCGCAACAAAATTATTAATTTGGCTTCCCAACATTCTCATATTAAAGCTTTGTTGAAAATTTGTTGACAAAGCTCAAATGATAACAAAGCTACGGCACAAACAGACACACAGACAGACACAGAGACCGACACATAATGTGATTGCAAAACCATATCTTCCGCTTGGGGGACGGGCTAGTAAGAACCGAGAGATAATGGCTGCTGAAAGAAAATGCAAAAAAGAAATGATCGCAAGAATGATTTAAAAAAAAAAAACTTTGACAAAGTCAACAAATGGGGTGAACAAAACAAAATGTTTGAAAATCACTCAAAATTATTCCACCGCAAACTTGGGAAACAAATAAAAAAAATGTGTAAAATCCCCACAAGAAAGATAAACTTGAAAATTTCTGGAAAGGAATCTACCAGGACCCAAAATAACAATAGAGGCAGATTGGATCCAAAATTTGCAGGAAAAAAACATCATGTAAAGGAAATGCCTCCAGTGATATTTAATGAAGAAACGATAAAAAAAACAATGAGCAAAAATGCCAAACTATAAAAGCCCAGGCCTAGATGGAATTCCAAATTCCAAACTAGATACTCTACACAATCATGATGCTCGAGCATTCAACAAACTTGGCTGGGTGGCAGACAGATGGTTGTTCTTTGCGGATTATGCGGTTTTACCGTGTGAGACATAATCCATGGCGATGCTCACCATAACAGTCAGGAGATGTGTCTGATGTTTTAATGATGAATGTGGTCATTATTGGTTAGATATTTATCGGTATGCCATCCTGATGAGGATATACAAGCCTGAACTCCAGACAGGTGGCTCTGTTTGATGTTTAACTGATGTTAACTATTTTATCTTTGCCTGTTTGACGGAGTCACTGGGCCGAGGCCTCTGGGTTGGAGGTGACGCTTTGGTGTAGGACTATGTCTAATGGAGATCGGGGAAGTGCTCGTTACACAACACATGTTTTGATTTACCTGCCGATCACATCACGTGCCTTCTGGTTGATTGGTTTGCATTAGCGGGAACAATCGTCTGGGTGGCAGACAGACAATGATGGATGGAACATGACAGGAGCAGCTAAATACTTGGGACAAAGCCATAAAGGGAGAGGAGATAAAACCAAATGCTTCTGTTAGTCTCAATGGTGATGTTGATGGTTCTGTCGAGACCATGCTGAGACTGATTGACTCGTATGAAGTTAGGATGGACTTGCAGCACTACGACAATGGGGCATTGTTGAACAGGGTCGAGCAGATATGGCAGAGCCAATGTTTGAACCATTTGCAGGACATGTTGTGGAGGAGAATTACAGCAACTGTAGCTTACAGTTGGTTAAACAGGAGGCTCATCTGGAATTATAGCAGAGTGAGTCAAGTGCAGACTTTGAAGAGAAAGTTGTTCAAATTTGCATCTTGGGCAACACAAAGTGCCAACACCATCTGGAATGTAGCAGGCACTTTCTCCTTTTCCAGCAATTCTATTCTCAGCTGGGAGTTCTGCAATTTGCTCAACAAGCTTTTGCATGGTGGGCACCGCAATGTTCCGCATGATTCCTTACTTCAAGTTACTCAATTAATGGAGTTTGGTCACATGTGGAACCACCGTCATGACCTTTGTGGTTGGCTTGTGGCCTTCTACATCATGTTGATCACAAAGAAAGTTGACTGCCACATTGGGTGGCCAGTTTTTCCTTCTGACTTGGCAGTGATGGACGGGGAGCTTGGTGTTGCGGGAGAGAGTGGCATTGGCGCCTTCTTTTGGCTGATCGTGGAGCTGTTTGCCTGTATGGACAGTGAGCTGAGCCATTTTGAAGCACGTTCTGCATCTTTGAATATTCTGCGTGCTATTTCCATGACATAGGTCGGATGCTGTCATTTGGCACCTCTCACCAAGTTCATACCAGATCTGAGTCTCCCGTCCCATGGAGGTCCAACTGTGGTGCAATGGAGAGCAGGGGCCCGCACAAGGGCATCTGCACTTGTTGAACATGTGAGTCCAGCAGTGGTGATTTTAGGTGAAGAAGAGCCAGAACTTGAACTGGAACAAGAACCACAGCCTTTGCTGATTCCAGAGACCAGCATTACAGAGGAACCGATGAAAAAGATCTGCTGATAGAGAGCTTACGCCAGGAGATCAGAGCATTGAGTACTGAACTGCAGTCCTCCAAGAACGAAGCCCAGAAAGTGATGAAAAAATGCAAAGAGAAAGAAAAGTAGCAGGGAATTTGAGCAGAGAAGCTGGAGCAAGAGCTGCACGAGGCCAAAGCACATCTCCACTCACTCCAACTCCCATTGCAGGTTGCCGAGCAGACGAGCGTAACAGCTCAAGGTCAGGTGATGGTGCTCACGTTAACCATCGTGGCTGTTTCTCTGACTTTTGTCTATCATGGATGGTGGAGTGCGGTTGCCAGCATCCATGCGTGCCTGGGAGTTATCCTCATGCTGGTTGTGGGTTGGCCGGTAGTGGCCTTGTTCCAACCTCAGCCTGGCGTACCCAGAAGATACAGTTTTAATTGAGTCCACTGGGCTGTTGCAATATCTGCCTGGATTATTGCTGTGGCCACAGTTCATCCGAGAGGAGGATGTCGGTTTCTGGGAATAAATGAGAGAACTTTGGGCCTACCAGATCCCGGAGGAGGATGTCGGCATCGATTGAGAGTGCATGAAAGAAATCTGTATCTACTAGATCCCAGAGTGGGATGCAGGCATCAATTAAGAATGAACCTGAAAACTCCAGACCACCTAGATCCAGGAGGAGGATATAGGCATTGATCGGGACAAGATGAGAGAAATTTGGGTCTGCCGAACCCCGGACAAAGATGTAGGTTACCAGGAGTAGATGAGAGAAATTTGGGTCTGCCTGACCTCACAGGAGGATGTAGGCTTCTGGGAGAGGACGAAAGAAACTTGGGTCGTCTGGATCCTGGAGGTGCAGGCATCGGTCCTGCTGCCTCTCACAAGAAATTTTGTAGACAGTTCTTATGGCTGATTTGATTCTTTGACACCTCATCGAGGGTGTGCTTGAAGTCTACAATTGTACCCAATCACTAGCCAGGGTGATCTTCAAGATTTTGGAGTGATGGACAAATTTAGAAAAAAAACCAAAAATGATTAAATAATTAAAAAAAATTTAAAAAAATGAAAGTTTGGAATCCAGGGAGATGGAAAGCAACGAATCCACAGGGGTGGATTAAAAGGGTGCAAATAAAATTTAGAGGGGGTGGATGACACTTTTGAACCCAACTAACCAGTGACGACTAACACTTAGGGCAAAGTGTTTTGATGCTACTATCCCAAGGGTTCAATTTGTTAGAAATTGGAACATGGGTAACTAGGATGAGAGCGAGTGAGAGTGACTCAATGGTCAGTAAAGGGATTGGTTTGGAAGCCAAAATTGTCTTGTGGAGTTGATGTCTGTTATGTGTAAGAATTGAATCGTTTCAAGAATGAATGTGAATTATAACATGTAAGCAGGCCATGGCAGTATAGGAACACAACAACCATTTTGCATTAAATTGTTTGAAAATTGAATGACAACTGGGGAGGAAATGAGATGTTGGACTGTGTAGGTGGGGAAGATATGTGGGTCTGCAGGAATGGATCAACCGCTGGAGGAGCAGTGACTGTGGGTCCCCCTGAGGTAATTTGTCCCTGGCTGCTGGTAGTGTCTGAGGCTGCATGAGAGACTGATTGTGTATGAGGCTATGAGAGAGCCAGGATGTATGGAGACCCATCAGATAGAAGGGTCTGATTTGGGAGACCAGTGGTAACGACACCCCTGGCGAGCCATATGAGGCTGTGAGAGAGCCTGGATGTGTGGAGAAATGGAGATCCATCAGAGGGGAGGTTTGATTTGGGTGACCATGCAGTAAGGAAACCCCTGCTGACCAGTAGGAGGCTGCGTGAGAGCCTGGATGTGAGGAGACCCTCTCCGGTGAGGCGTACAGCAATAGAGCTGTTTAGCTGCCAGGGACTGAATAGTTGAAGGGGGGGGAGAAGTCGTAAGTCAGGAGACTTGTTTTTGGACTGCGGACACCACAACCAGAAGTGCCCCCACCATTAATGTTGTACCTCCACGCTGCCCAGTTGAGGATCACACATGTGTGTTATAACATTTAAGCCATGTTCTTGCAGGATTGGAATGAATGATTCATATTAGATTTATGAGTGTGAGTGAGTGAGGGAAGGTTCACTGAATCCATGTCACTAACTTGTACCAGAGAGACAGGGCTTGCGGGAATTTTAAATAGGTAAATTCGGATGGTTCCACAGGTCGCACTGGGTATCATGGCATCCACCAATGAATGCAGTCTTTAGAAGGGAGTTGTTTTTTTCGATTAAGGCTTATCCAACATTGATTTTTGTGTGTTTTCTGACATTTTCTACCCGTCCCAGGAGTTAGGAGTGAGGAACAAAGAGATTTGCAAATATTTGAATTGTTGTGTTTAAGGGATGTAGAACATTAAGAAGAATAGGTAACTTCGGCCTAAGTCACATTTGCTCTACGGCGAGGATACGGCGACCATACGCCCTCTGAATTGACAGAAACGTGCGGCGGCCGCGGAGTTTCTGCGGTGGCCTCAGGGTGGTCCTACGCCGTTTGGCTATCTTTTACAGGCCGTAGGGGTCGCCGTGGAATTATAACGCGGAGTTATAACTTTTTTCATTTCTCCGTTCGCCGTAGCAATTCGACATGCCGTAGTTGTGATGTCGTTGTGTTCCACGTCGACCGGACGTAGGGTGTTCGGTGGGCTTGCGTTATTCGTGCGGCTGCCGTAGTCTCTTATCAATGAAAAATGAATTTTCCCCTAAAAACCGAATACATTAAAAAAAAACCGAACACAACGAAGCGTTCATGTTTGTTCACATGTCTCCCCCACTGTTCGAGCCGCATCTTCGCGCTTCGTTCATCAAGTTCGTCGATGGAAGTCCTCGTGAAAGCATCTCTCGTGTGTCGATCGATACTTTACCTCGTGTTTTCACCTTGATTTGTGCTGTTTTTTTTTATCATCTTGTGTTTTAATTAATAACAAAAAAGCAATCCAATCAAGTGATGTGACGGACTGTCGGGCAAGGATTTAATTTCACAGCAAAACCGGTTGTAATTTTTAATATCGATGATTACCTCAGCCCGATGCGTTTGATGAAAGTGATTGTGGTTCTGGGGGCAGCAAGTTTGATGAGCTGCCCTGGGGGCAGAGTGCGCGAGCGATCGGAACCCAGGCCGGAGCTCGAGCCTGTGTGGACCTTTGGGATGGTGATTGTACCAGTTTACATACAATACACCACCACCGAAGGTCTTTGACTCATTTTACTTTACCTTAAACATGGGAAATTTCAGTTGAAAGTGTCTTGAAAGTGGGTTTTCTTGGGGTCCAGGAACGGATTAATTCACTCCATTATTTCTTATTGGGAAAATAGTTTGGGAATCGAACTTTTTGCAATCTGAACAGCCTCCTGGAACGAATTCAATTCGGATTCTGGGGGCACCACAGTACTGGTATATTCCGAACTGTTATATTATTATTTCATTAAAAAATAACTGGTATATATACCCACTCGTTACCGTCCGTCTGGCCGCACGTTCGCCTTAGGGCGCCCCTGCAGTCGCCTTGCGGCCACCTTGAGGCTACCTTGCATCTGCCTTGAAAATTCTATGGCCGCCGCAGGGACGCCCTAAGGTCATGGTGCGACATCAAATCAAAGACCGTACGGCAACCCCACATTTTCGGTCTCCACAATTTATAAATACCCCGTGCGGCTCCCCGAAAAATAAAAACATATGTGACTGCTACATTGTGTGACCACCGTATAATTGCTAGTGGCCGTAGATTTTGGAGACCCCACGGCCGCCGTGGATAATGTGACCGAGGCCTTTGCTACGGCTTGCATCCCACTGCCCCACCTAATTTATTTCATAGGCTAATTAGGTGCGAGTCCGTAAGTGGAAAGGCCGGAATGGTAACGACTGCATTGAACCTTGCACAGGAGCTACGGTTCCGGGGAGGGGGGTGGCTGTGTTACGGTTTTTGGGGGAAGACGGAATGATTTAATGAGGAACTCGAGCATTGTGTAGAGTTGCTTGGTCTGTGGATAACGAGAGGAATCTCGATGGAACAATGTTGGGGAACCTGTGAGCTTAATTGTTACGAGTCACCACACAAGGGGTGGTGTGGTGTTAATTAGCTAATAGTCCAAGAGCATTAGCGTTTAACCTGGACATTTTTGGTAACAAGCTGATTTTTTCAGGAAAGGTCCAGGAATGTGTGTGAAATAACATACTAAAAGTCCTCATGAATCCTCCTTGAGCGTTTTCCGCAATCCAAAATGGCGTCCAAAATGGCCAACATTTCCTGTTTTTCTCATAACTTTGCAAGTAGGTTTACCTATAACACATTTTAAATGTCTACACATATGTTTTGAAGTATAAGGAACTCAATACAATACATATCGGAAGATTTTGAAACACACAAAAACGAATAAAACCGCTTAAGCTCTTTCAGAAATCCAAAATGGCGTCTGAAATTGCTGCCGTTTCTGGTTTTACACCAAGGTACTTCAACACGCACTTTAAATGTCTTAATATATGTTTTGCGACTCAATGAAATGAATCATATACTTATTGGGATTTTTTCAAAAACACGCATTTACCAATAAAAACACTTGAGCTCATCCTGAAATTCAAAATGGCGCCCGAAATGCCCCTTTTCCTGTTGTTGTTTTCTCATAACTCTGCAACTAAGTAACCCAATAAAGCACACTAAAATGTCTTTATATATGTTATGGGAGTCAAGGAATCTAGATAAATTCTTATTCGCAGATTTGAAACACGCATATCTATACCAATAAAACTACTTGAACTAGTCCCAAAATCCAAAATGGCGCCAAAGATGGTTGCCATTTCCTGTTTTTCTCATGACCCTGTGACTAAGTTACCTCAATATGCACTTTAAATCTCTAAATATATTATGTCTTGAGAAATAAGGAACTCATTCAGATACTTTGAAGTACAAAGGAAACAATAAAACTGCTGAAGTTCTTTCTGAAATTCAAATGGTGCTCAAAATGTCCGCCACTTATCAACACACTGCTGTTTTAGCCTGTTTCAAGAGGCAAAGACATTCAAAACAAGATCATGCTAGAGATTCAAACCTCAAAAGTTTCAGATGAATCTTTACCTTACGCATGCACACACCTAGTTGCATCAGTCATTGTCTTCATCGTCGGATGCTGTATCTTCAATGTTGATGTCCTCTGAAGTTGGGGTAATATCATCGTCGGCATCTATAAGAGTTGGTGCTGTATTGTTGCAATTGAGACCACTGCATTTACTGCACATTGAGGTACAAAAGAGCCCAAGTTTCTTGCAGCTACATGTCATGCTTCTGCAACCATCTGGTTTACACCCACATGCCACCATGTTCAGCAAAGTGTCGGGTGCAACAGCAATGTCTGTTTCTACCGGGGTAAGAGTCCCGTCCTGAAATCGCCAGCCCCATTCTGTTGGAGATAAGGAGTTACCCATCCATTCCTGGACGGTAAGATAGGCGCGATATGAATGTTGCTTTGCTGCAGCACTAGTTGGAGGTAGACTTTCTAGCTGAAAGGATGAACTCAGGGAACTGCGACCGATTGCCCGTTTGTATGCGATGTGACGGTAGTCATCAAGAGATTCAAAACTGCTGGCTCCATAAAGCTTAAGAATGAAGCCTTCCCCAGCTTTTTCCACCTCTTCATGGGTGCTTCCACTGTTTGTGAAGGTATCCAGCAAGTCGTAGTCCCGCTTCTTGTGCACCATGTTGAAAGCTTTACGCTTGCCCTGACGATAGATCGCAGAGACCGTGTCACATCCCGTCACAGCATGAAGAAACATCAAGTGATTTCTTGTGTCCCCTATGGCATGCTGAATCTCATGAATGTTGAAGACCGTGACAGGATTACTGCGGCATAGCATGTACACATCTGTGGAAGAGGTTGCCCGAGCAACTAGCATTACCAGTAAGTCTGTGTCCGTACCAACGACAGCAACTGGCACATGTTCTGACTCTGCCAGTGCTAGTGCTGTGGAGACAATCAGGGTGTCGGCGTCTGCTTCTGCCTGGACTTTTGGAAGAACTCAAGAGGTCTTATTGGTACTTGCGTGCTTCAGCATCTCTTAAGATGTATTCTAATGAGTTCCTCATACTTCAAAATATATATGTAGACATTTAAAGTGTGTTTTGGGGAAACCTGCTTGCAAAGTTATGAGAAAAACAGAAGAGGCGGCCATTTTGGACGCCATCTTGGATTGCGGAAAACGCTCAAGGAGGATTTATGAGGACTTTTAGTATGTTATTCTAGACATATTCCTGGACCTATCCTGAAAAAAATCAGCTTGTTACCAAAAATGTCCAGGTTAGGGCCTATTTTGACCTAATGCTCTTGGACTATAAGGGAGCAAAAATAAGTCCCCCAGTACATGATTGTCCTCTGTAATTTTCCCGATGCTTTTTTTATATTGCCAGCCAGCCAGTAAAGCTGGCAAAGCCGCCCCTGAAACGACAACAAACAGGAGAAACCCTTCCTTCCCGGGTTTGGAGGCAAGCAGGCCACACTCCGGAGGCGGAGGATATAGGGTGCATTGCAGAGGGCGTGGGAGGTTCCTCCTGCATAGAGCGAGAGAGGGGAGTGATCGAAGGCGCAGGAGAGGCTGGCGCCTGGCACAGGGGGATTGTGGTTGGCTCCCGTCTGGTTCGGCAAAACACACACATGAGGTTGGTGTGAGGACCGCACGAAGCAGGTGGCACCTCTGAAAAGAGGCAGGCTGGGACATTTGGAGCCTTTGTGTGAGAAAAGCTGCTTGTGGATTGCCTGGCGAGTGTGTGTGTGCCCTGCTACAAGTGAAGCGCCATTTTGCCTGCGTGTGCACGTGTTGGTGGAAGTGCCACCGTTCCGGGTTCGACGGGGATCACCTCTGGCCCAAGCTCACTACCAGTGTACTTTAAAAGGGGGGAGGGGGTTCCTTTCATTTTGTCAACTTTTGTCTGTATTTGTGTCGGTGTGCGAGGCCTCAACCGCAGGAGTTATTTATTTATTATTGGTTTGCGGGTGCCAGCAGTGACCACTATTTTCATTGTGTCTGTGTGTCTGTCTGTTGGCTGCTCTTAGAGCACCCTTATTCTGGACATTTCCATCTGTCTGTCTGTCCGTGAAACTTTGATCAAGCCTAGGGGCTAAACCACTCAACCGATTCCAATGAAATTTGGTAGGTAGGACCAATATTTCTGGAAATTGTGTGCTTTCGAATATGGGACCCCGGGCCCTTGCAACGGCCCTTTAAAGTGGTCAAAAATCGAAAAAAAAATCGAAAAATCGAAGCTGAGAGTTCTGTACGCAATCTATCTAGCTCCCTTCATGCCAATTTGCAGCCATAACAAAAATATTTGTAGGAGGAGATAGGTTTTTGGCGAGTACATGTCGAACATTTCAGAAACGGTTAATTGCGAATATCTCGAAGAGAAAGAGTCTGATTTTGATGAAACTTGGGTAAAATGTGTACAATGTGGCTGGCATGTACACAAAAATGAATGGTTGCTATGCACACCTCCGTTGCTCAGCAACAGCTAAAATACTTTATCGTACATCGTACACTTATTGTGGACTGTACAAAAAAAAATCAATACCTCCGAAACTGGACCTCCGAGGGACCTGTTTTTTTTGTGCCCAAGGAGAATGTCTTACAGCATCATATAAAAAAATAAAATCTTTAGCGAACAGATAAATGGAATTACCAGGGCTGCCATTTGCTAGAGTCTCTTTGGAAACATGCCTGAAATTTCACAAGGTGGGTTTCTGGGCGCAAACTAAGAGGGCTGTGATAATCATATTTATTGTGCTAAATTGATTGAGAGCATGTACATGAATACCGGCTAGTCGCGTCGGCCAGCTTTCCATCTGGAGCGAGCAGCCATGTCGCCTACTGGCTTGTCTGTCTGTTTGTGACCCTCTCCAGAGCATAGCTCCGTGACGTTTGATGAAACTTGGACACAAGCTAGATATCATGGTCTAGTTGTGTCTTTTTGTATGAGGGTCGTCCCACGCCCCTTGTGGGCGGAGCCACGCCCACTTGAACTTATTTATTTATTTTTATTTTTTTCTCGTTTTTTTTTTCTCGCAATTTCATTTCCTAGAAACTGTGCGTAATGTCCATAAGTACAACATATAAAAAATCCGATTTGATTTGGTCAATTTTGACGGAAGAGATAGGTTTTTACGGTAGGGCTTCCTCAATAATGCCGGCGAACAATCGTCGCCTCCCGGCTTGTTGGTATTATTTCCTTTCACATTATTGTCTTTGTAAATATTTGTGCATGTTCATTAAATGTATTCCTTTTGAATAATTTTTTTGTGTAATTGTCGTAGGTTCGCGGATTAAACCCCCTTATGTTGTTCTGGTGCAGCGCTCCTGTGCCGTGATCTATATATTGGGTCGCCGAAATAGGTGACCCTTATTAAAAATAGGTGACGTAATGGTCTGTTTGTTTGGATGTTTGTTCGTTTGTCATCAGCATAATTGGTAGTAAACGTGGGCGGATTTTGACCAAACTCGAGTGGTAGGTACATCTTATGACCTAGTGCTTTGGAAATTGTGATGGTTGCTAGGGACGCCTTGGTTCCCTAGCAACAACCGAAAAACCTTCAAAAATCGGTACCGTTCACGTGAAATCAATTCGGAAAGCCATTATCCCACGTAGGGTTATGAAATTTGGCACGAATGATCTACAGGTGATGCTCTATCAAATATATTCCGGTTTTTGTGATATATGGAATGCTTTACCCGCAGCGCCCCCTACAATTAGAGTATGCACGAAAATTGGCGAAAATTGAATGCCCCCTAGAGACCAGGTGAGTGCATCGATACGAATGAAACTTTGCAGGTTCATGGTACTCAATGAGTACTACCACTTTGCCTCAGGACATATTGACCGATTTCGCTTAGGTCAGGGGTCAAAGGTCAATTAGTGCAAAAATCGATAATATGCGAGAGCTGGAGGTGCCTTCGCGCCAAATGCTACTCCTCCTAGGGTTATGGTCGGATGGTCATGAAAATTCACACTAATCGTCTGGAATACATTGTGCACAAACGATCAATCCGGATTTTCGATTTAGATCTTTGTTCACCCACAGCACCCCCTCGAACTTTGGGGATTTCCGATTTCAAACCGCAGTTTCGGTACTTTTCATTCAAATGGATGCCGAGTAGTTATCAGTGGATGGAACTGGATGAGATTTGACATGCATAATCTTAAGGTGATTCCCTATCCACTATATGTCATCCATTTTGCTCTATATCTTATAGTTTCCATGCTCGGTGACCCATCACCGCCTCCCGGCTTGTGTATATATATATACATTTGTATATTCTTGGAAAATGTCTTCTCGGGGCTAAGAATGCATAGACGAGAATAGTTCTTTCCCTTAAATCATGTTTTCGTGTAAGTGTATGGTGAAATAAAGTGTAATAGGAATATGTGTCGATAATTATCGTTTTGACAGCAAGTCAACTCCCCGCACAATGATTGTGTCGCAAACCGCTTTCACCTCAACCCCTTTTTACTGTTTTATCCCCTGTAATCTGTTCTTTTTGTTATTTTAAAAGACAGCGGCCTGACATGCAGGCCAGGGCGTGAGTTCCGGCATGCTTTTGCAGGACCTGGCACATTCGGGACAAGCCAAGAAGCCTCGTATTGTGGTTTTGACTTGAATGCATGATGCCTGAACGGCCAATGAGCACAGAGCACGTGGACCTTAGTGACGTCATGGGGGCGGGGCATGAGCGGAGTTAATAAAAAGACTGGAGGCCACTCAGATGAAGAGAATTAGAGCAGGGAGAATGAAAGTGGACTGAAGAGCGTTCGGACAAGGAAAATGCACAGTCATCTTCCTATCATTGCACCATCCTCTCCTCTCCCGCCCGTGCTACACCTTCCTCCCTGTGTCACGTCGACCAACACAACGATGGTTTCCTGCCCGCCTCCTGCAGCTCCCCTGTTGGTCCACTCCCTGGAGTGCAAAGCCCTTGTGGACTGGCGGCACCTGAAAGGGCTGCAACACAGTATTCCATTTTCTTTTCCCATTCTCTATTGTCATATTCTGCCATACGGTTTGAGGTCTTAAGTTAGATCAATAAGGTTTCCCTCGGGCACATATTTCATTTATTGCACTTGTTACTTTCTTATAAAGTGTGTTCTCATTTTCTCTTCCCTCCCAGTTTTAATACTCATTTTAAATTCACTGGGTCTCTATGCATTTGTTCGGAGATCTATCGATCGCTGAGAGACTAGTCGATTTGGTTATAGATCCTCTTGGAGGATTTTTGGATTGAGCACATAATGCTCCATTAAATTCACTATCCTTGCAGAGCATTGGTGCTACTGAAGGAGTTTCTTGGCAATGGGTTATAATGGGTGGTTTGCCACTGCCTTCCCAGCATTGTTTTGTCCATGCTCCACTTAAATGCTGAGTGTCCAGCAAGGAAGCCGCATGTATCATATTGTGTCTTTGGTATGAATCGGCCGGATTTGAACCACTCAACTCCCAGACTCAGAGCAGATGCTCTCACCATTATGCCATGCCACCGAGTCTGGTGGTGTATATAATATACAGTATATATCCATGCATTTCAAAAAGTTCCATTAAAGGGAAACTCACAATAGTTCAATAAATGCCAACTTTTTGTCATTTTCAACTGATATGGTACATAGAATTAGTAAGAAATGTTTTTTTTGTTTTTTAAAAATATGAAAAGTTAGCATATAACAGTGAGATCTGCCTTCATTTGCTGCTGGTAGATGAAAAGTTAACAGTGAGAGCATCACTCACTCTTCAGGGCACGCGTTTTACATGGTCTGGTGCTAGCGCACTGCCCACCTTCCCTGTCGTGCCTCTGCAGCCCCCAATCCCCCCTCCTTTCCTCCGCTATACCCTCCCTGCCTTCACATCGACTAGAAATGCACCTCAGCTGCACGCACGGCTGTGACAGACAACGTTACACAGAGAGGATGTCACGGGGTCGTAGGGTGGCGCGGCTGCGCCAGTCCGCGTGTTGCCACTGATCAAGGAGCATCTGAGGAGAGCAGCGAGATCGTTCAACAGACATACCATGAACACTGGATTACAGCAACGAGAACTTGAAGTCGTAGCATACTACGGAAACTCCTCTCATTTGGTCCTTCTTATCCGGTAACTGTTTCTCGAGGACATCGTTCTTTCAAATAGTGCTCTTTGTGAAGAACAATCGCAATTGTTGAAATGCCTCAAGCAATGGAGCTAGTCTGACTCATGATTCTGACACTCTCAGATAACTTTGCCCACTAGGCATCTTCGCAGCAATTTAAAGACCATTTTGGGTCAACTGCCTTCATATCTGCAAGTTTGAGTGACAAAGAAGGGACAATGCATTTCCATGTGATACCATTCTTGCTGGTCACCTGTGATTGTTTTCAGTTTGACTTCACTGAAGGATATGGAGTGACGGAACACAGGCAGAAACGCTGTGAGTATTGAGAATAAGTAAGAGTGTGTATTGTGCATATCACTGTTGGACGCGTGCTCACGGACAAAATTTTCTTCCCCATCGCCCACCCAATCAGGGTATTCACACAATTTTCTCTGTGGTGGGGGAGGTGTAGTTCATCAAATTAGTGTTACAACTATATCGAATCTATATCATGAACAAGACCTTTTGGTGCTTACAGCCTTACTATTAACATAGAAAAGGGAAACGGGGAAACTTTGCCTCATTTCTGTGTGCAGTTGGAGATGCACAGCTTACAATTACACTGATAAATCAATTTTATAAAACTTTGTCCTCAAGTGTTCCTCAACTTTGTTTAATCGAAATATAAGTGATCGAATGGCCAGGTTTCTTTTAACGGAAATTGACTGAGATGGTTGAAGGTGATGAAATTGATGTTCTTAATGATTTCTAAGAGCCGTTGCACCATGTAAGGTGAAAGAGATTAGCATTGAACGAGGAGCGCTAACAATGTACAAGTTCCTTTCAAGTAGCTGATGGTGTTTGCATTTCAAAAGGTACAGCTTGTTCTTGTTTTGATGATTGTTTATATTTTTTATGGCCTTTTTCTTTCCCCCACCCCTCTTTTGCCCTTTGTTGCACGTGAATGTGTATTCTCAACATTTCACCACTGGTGGGTCGAAATGTGTCCTGTCCTGACAAGCTGTCTCGCATGTGTTTGATTCTTGACCCGACTATAAAAACTGTCGGATTGGTGCTTCGCAGGCTGGGTGTTGCATCCATCACAAAATGTGCCATCCTTCGGATGGACATTACCCCAGCTGTCCAGTCTGTCAGCATGAGGTGGTGGACGTCACGAGTTAGTAAAGAGTACACGAGTTATCACTGGTATCCGAGCAAATTCAAAATCTCTGCCACTGACTATTGCTGAGAAGGCAAAGGAAAATCATCCAGTGTAATCCTTGCCATAAGATTGATTTGACAGCACTAAACCTGCCCTCAGGCAGAATCCCACAACAGATATATATATATATATATATATATATATATATATATATATATATATATATATATATATATATATATATATATATATATATATAGAAAGTATTTACATTCTGATTCATCTCGCAACGGCGTGGAACTCATGTAAAACACAATTAATTGAGAACTTATTGAGCACATCAACACAAATATCACGCATGAAATTTTTCACAAAAGTTTGCAAAATTAAACAATGCAAACAGGGTTTTTATATTTATTATTTCGGCCTCCAGCGTTCAGAGTATTGAATAATTGATTATACCATGTGGTCCCCTCAAGGAATACGCCAGGACGGTGGTTATAAATTGGAATGTCTGGCAGGATGACGCAGAGGTACATGATACGGAGGTGTGCCTTCGAGCTGTCTGGTCTGGGTCCGATTCTCAACTTGTAAACCGGCACATTGGTGCTTCGCAGGAAGGGCGTTAGATTACAAAGTTTGCAGTCTTTGGAGAGATGTTCAACTGGGTACCGCATCTGCTGGTGGTGGATGTCAGAGATCCCACGGTGTCTTCCACAAAGAGAAGGTGATCACGTGCCTGCATACTAGCTATGTTCGAATTCAATTCCTGCCTTTATGTGAATTGTGGCACTGCATCAGTGGTAAAAACCAGACCTCAGTGATGATGCAAGCAGTGGGACAAATTTGTAATCCAACATGTAATCTCTAATAATAATAATAATAATAATAATAATAATATCACTGTTCAAGTAAATCTTCAATCTACACTTTTACATCACAATTAAGCAAGATAGTGCATTTCACAATGGAGAGATTTGCCAGGGTATATAGATTAGGCTAGATCTGAGAGTTGACGCAGTATATCAACGTCTGTCTGCATGCAGAATCACACACTCACTTCCAGACGCACCAATTGCAATATCCTCTCCCGTCCCATCAGGAACGGATGGGGCTCATTATATATCTCACATGAAAAAGTGCATTTCAATATAAATACAGTGAATGAAACATCCACAGTAAGTGGACTGGAGATGTATTTCTCGACTCGATTGTTTTTTAGCTAAGCAAATAAACTACTGGGAAACCTGGTTTCAATGACCACTCAAGGGCACCCCAAAAATGTGATATTTAAAGACAGGTGGTCTCTTAATCCAGCCAAGCCAAAAGACTCTTATTCCAGAAAAAATTAGACTTCTCTGTCGAGGAAAGCAAAAAAAAACAAAACAATGGAACCGAAGCCGTATTGAGGGTTCCGCACACACAATTGTGCATGCAATTAAATAATTTTATAAATAACAAAGTATTATAATATCGCTTATTTGAAGAAATTTCAAGAAACGCTTTACCAAAAAAAAATATAACACACAAAGTCACCTATGACTGCGAATTCAATACATGGGGAGGTATCACACTAACTTTTGACATAAGCCAAGTTGATTTCAGCAAGGTAACAGATAACAAGATGCTAATCAAGATAATGAATGATTCACCAGTAGTTCTGTGACTATGCTGTACATGTATCAAAATGTGAAAGAAAAGATAAAATCATGAAGTTTTGTTCGTTTGGAACAAGCTGTTCTGCTCACAGATGCTGTCACTGCTTCAAGGTTCATGACAGAAGTTAGCATCGCTGTGTGACCCTGATTCAGGATGAAAGTCTTCAACTTTGAGATGTACGTCTGTGCACAGACTACGGACACGGATTTGGGTTCATATTCCAGGTTGCTGCCTTCCTCGGCAGGATTTTCTTTATCTTCTTCTTCGACGTGTAGGTCTTTCTCAAATGGGGCTCTGACCAGTCTTTCATTTGATGGTCGCAAGCATGCAAATCACTTTCAAGCAAAGCTAAGTCCTGCAAGCTACAGCACAAGAGCTCATTTGCGAGACTGTGGTGAATAATCTTCACAGTCGTCAGTAGTTGTCACATTGGTAGCAAAGCCTCACTTGGCAAAACACTTCTGGATAGTATAAACTTCCACCTATTCCCATGAATGGTAACTCCATGAATGGTAACAAGGATCGACATGCCCTTGAGAATTTCACTTCCAGATTTTGCTTTGTTCTTCTCTCTTGCAGTCGATATTGTAACTGCCACCTCCAACACTTTATTTTTGGCGTTTCAATAATGCCCTGATCCATGGTCTGGGATTTTGATGTTGTGTTCACCTGGAAGAACCGAAGTGTTACATTCTTCATCGTTTGCTTCAAGTGGCATGGAGCATCATCAATGAATTAAAAAAACATCATGCTGGTTTTGATTTTGCATCTAAAAATCCAAACCTCTCAGCCACTCGTCCAACAAAACACAAGTCATCCGTGTCTTCTTGCGGTGCCTGTAAGTCACTGGCAACGGCTTTGGGTGAACCATTCGATAACAGCGTGGCTTCTTTGATTTGCCTATCATGGGCGGTCATAACTTCTCACGGGTGGTCTTTTAACGAAGGATCGTTAGCAGAGATATTCTTTTGGGAGGACCTCACAGTGGTCATGTGAGGCAGGCAGTCGCTGAACCAAGGTGGCTACAAGAGCAAGTTGACTGTATCACTATTTATCCCAACAAGATGAATGTGTTACCACTTTTAGCTTGTTTGCAAGAACGACACAATATGTCACTGTGTCAGAGCAAGTTTCAAATAGAGTGGCAAAACCCGTGGCGTTGAAGCGCGACGAAAATGCGCACATGGCAATCTGTAATCGGATATGACAATTATGCGAGTTCAAAAAATGCCAAATGGGGATGGGAAAAGTACAACGGCATAATTAGCCAGTTTAGCTCATGTCATCTCCGCACAGCCAAGGGTGAACATGAGCGTCCAACAGATTCTGAGCTTGACCCAAATGGCGGAACGTATGATGCATGGGTTACACGACGTGGCAGGAAAATAAAACAACAACATAAAGGCACAAGCATTCTGGAATGAGAATATTCCATTTGAATTCTCATTCAAAACAAATGAACCTTTGCATGGATTCATGAAAATAAATACTTGTGCGAGAGACGGTGAGCTAGAGCTACTCGTATATTTCATGCAACTTGATAACATGGCGTCGTAATTGGCAAATTATATTATTGTTGCAGGGTGGAGGGAACTAATGCAAGGTTGTATATCTGTTTATGCGCGGGGTTCAAAAAGAACTGGTAATTTGGAGTGAAAGCTACAAAATTATATCTCGAGCATTATGCTGCTGTGTATACACTCAACCACACTGCCGGCAGACAATTCCGTGTGTAGAGCAACCCTCCCCCCCCAACTGAAACTGCCCCCCACACATCAAATTTAGTGCATACCATGGTTATGAAGATCGTGGGAACGTACAGGAGCACATCGTACACGTGATGATGATAAAGCAGCGTTACAACATGAGCTGATGCAAGTTGGCGTGTCACATGAAGCCGTGCGGAAACAACCGCAGGAACATAGATGCTCTCTTTTTCTCCAGTCTGCAGTTCTCGAATATAACCTTTTGAACAAAAAAAGAAAAATACATATTTAAATTCCACGTTTCCTGCATACTCTTTCCCAGGCTGCTCTCTGGTATCTTGCTTGGTTCTCATGTTATTACTAGATCTGATAACGATGATTAATACATGCGGTGTATTTTTATTATTATTTATAGAGGTGCTCTACTGTGTATGCTTTAAGTTGGTATGTGTGCAGGACGTAGTGGTTTTTTTTTTTTTCTCGAGATTGATTATGTTGTCAGAACTTTGGCCTTTCGATCCAAACCTTTCTCACGCATCGAATGAAAAAGATAAATCTAATAATAAAATAAACACACGTGTGCAGATCTACCGAGAAGATATTTTGGCAATTCTCCGCACAGGTTTTGTCGTGGATCGGAAGCAAACCGATGACCCGAGTGTTACAGAAGCATGCGTTTGCTGGCTTAAACAATCAAATGTGAAAATGGTCCCTGAGATTAACAAAACCTTCGGAGCTGGACAGGCAGTAGTTTCCTTACTTCGGCAATCGTACAACTCTCGGCACAATCTCAGAAAGAATGTAAGCCGTCTCCCTAACTCCACTGTCTCGAGCTCTTCCCTTCAAGATTTCAAGTCTGCAGCCCACCGCAAACTCGTTGTCTCTCCCATTCCCATGACTTGAGCTTTACAAAGCTCACTGAGAACTTGTTCTCACCTTTCCACAATTACCTCTCCTTGTGCTGTGGTGAATCCATTTGTTGTCATCCCACTGTTTTCCCTTTGCCCCATTTTGGCTGTTGATCCATTAATTGCCCCCTGTCATTACATTCTTACAAAGACTTCGACACCTGTATAATAATATACATTTCTATGCTTAAATCATGGTAACATAGTATGTATATACTGCGATGTGAGCATGCCTCTATATCAGCATGATGAGATAAATGAGGGCTTCGTAACTTCGTAAGGGCACACCCAAAACCAATCCGTGGGATCTCAGAAAAGGAACATGAATGGGCAACAGGAATGTGTCACCTGGGTGATCACAGCCAACAACAACCCCATTAAGAACAGTGCCCGAAAGAGCACAACATGCTCATGAACCTTGTGGTTTCCCATTGTTTGATGAAGGCCAATTAAATGCCTCGGTTTCTGAAAATTTATTTCAAAAAACAACATTCGGGGCAAACTTGAGTAAATAGGCTGATATAATATTTTGTTTGAAAAGGCATTTATACAAAATATTCACAGAGAAGTATCGCACATATAAATCTCTTTCTCACCATTCAATCACTGATGAACATGATTATTACTTTCTCGATGGGCTATGAAGTTCAAATTTGGCATATTGATGCAACTCGAACCACAATTCTGGAAAAAAAGCAAACATAAAACTGTCCAAATATGAAAATATTCATAAACAAGAGTCAGCTGGACGAGGGGTGGAGATTGGATTGCGCATAGAGAGTGAATACTGCTCACTTATTCTTCATTTAATTGATCGATATATATATATATATATATATATATATATATATATATATATATATATATATATATATATATATATATATATATATATACACCACATGGTCAAAAGTATGTGGACAACTGCTCATCCAACATCTCATTCCAAAATCATGGGCATTAATATGGAGTTGGTCCCTCCCTTTGCTGCGACAACAGCCTCCACTCTTCTGGGAAGGCTTTCCACTAGATGTTGGAACATTGCTGCAGATATTTAATTCCATTCAGCCACAAGACCATTAGTGAGGTCGGGCAAAAATGGTCTGGCTCGTAATCGGCATTCCAATTCATCCCAAAGGTGTTCGATGGGGTTGAGGTCAGGGCTCTGTGCCGACCAATCAAGTTCTTCCACACCGATCTCGCCAAACCATTTCTGTATGGACTTCGCTTTGTACACAGGAGCATTGTCATGCTGAAACAGGAAAAGGCCTTCCCCAAACTGTTGCCACAAATTTGGAAGCACAGAATCATCTCGAAATGTCATTGTATGCTGTAGGGTTAAGATTTCCCTTCACTGGAACAAAGGGGCCTAGCCCGAACCATGAAAAACAGCCCCAGACCATTATTTCTCCTCCACCAAACTTTACAGTTGGCACTATGCATTCAGGCAGGTAGCGTTCTCCTGGCACCCACCAAACCCAGATTCATCCATCAGACTGCCCGACGGTGAAGCGCGATTCATCACTCCATAGAATGTGTTTCCACTGCTCCAGAGTCCAATGGTGGTGAGCTTTACACCACTCCAGCCGATGCTTAGCATTGCGCATGGTGATCTTAGGCTTGTGTGTGGCTGCTCGGCCATGTAAAAACCCATTTTGTGAAGCTCTCTACAAACAGTGCTTGTCCTGATGTTGCTTCCAGAGTCCGTTTGGAACTCGGTAGTGAGTGTTGCAACCGACAACAGACAAGTCTTCTGTGCGACATGCTTCAGCACTCTGTGGTCCCGTTCTGTGAACTTGTGTGGCCTACCACTTCACGGCTGAGCTGTTGTTGCTCCGAGACGTTTCCACTTCACAATAACAGCACTTTCAGTTGACCGGGACAGCTCCAGCATGGCGGAAATTTGACGAACTGACTTGTTGGAAAGGTGACATACTATCACGGTGCCACGTTGAAAGTCAGTAGTTCTTCAGTACAGCCCATTCAACTGCTATTGTTTGCATATGGAGATTGCATGGCTGTGTGCTTGAT
>NC_140971.1:62594819-62604819 GCF_056783735.1 Eptatretus burgeri
ATCCAGATCTGGCCGATCAGTGGGATACAAAACGTAAATTGTTCAGCTTGGTGGAGGTACGCGCTTTACTGAGTGTCCACTCTAGTTTTTGATATGTAATGAAACAAATATTGTTTACATTATTATTTACATCAACAAAGTCTTTTTTTTTACTTATAAACCTCCATAATAACATCTGTAGTGCCATTACTGATGCCCAACGAAGATGTCCTATGTCCCTCATGCATCATATATATCACTCTCGGGAACGTATCTCCACAGGCATGATGTTATAATGGCCTCAAACTGTCTGTCTGTCTGTCTGTCCACAAATGTCGGTTTATGATCGAGGAACAACTTAATTTAAATTGAATGTTGTATTTTGAACATGAATTGGATCATAATTCGGAAAACAAACCTGTAGTTTAGCAATACTTTGGTTCTGAATGTGTCCCAATCGCACATGCGCAGAGAGGTGCGAGATAATATTTTTACTCTGTTTGCCTGCCTGGCAGTGAAACAACATGGAAAATCATAATAAGTAGGAAAGTTAGTTTTTAGTGACATCATAAAGGACATACAGGCACAAAGAACTTATGTAATGTGTTAAACAAGGTGGTGTAAAAGACACTGAACCAATGACAGTAAACTTCCGAAAAAAAAAACCTTTAAAATCTTTATTTTATTTCAGTTGAATTATATCTTTGAACACTGCAGAATACAAATCTCCTTGTTGGCACTTTCAAAAACCTTTCATTTAGCAGTACTTGGATAAAATAGTATGGCATCTTGACCAATCAAATTTGCTGCTCACAGACCCTGCCCATGTCGTTTTTTCTCAAGACTGCGCAGGGTAAGGTGTTCCATGGACTCTGTTTCTCATGAGTGAATAAGACCTGGCTCTGTGGAAAAAAAAATTAAGTCACATTTTATGATGTACAAAATGCTAATTACACTTTCATTATGGGAAATAAAAACGTGATACGAGGAAGTACTTACTTTTTGCAGGAATTATCTTTTGTGGTTTTTCTTTTGAAGTTGTTTTATGGAATGTAACTTCTGTGCATCGAACATGCTTTACTTAATTTATCTTAAATGTGCTTAAAGGAATAATTATCCATTGGACTTACTTAACTTAACCGTGTAAAACACAAAACTTCACTGGACTTAACCACGAAAGTTAGATCCACCGAAATTTCACTGGACTTAACCTTGAAAAGCATGAAAGTCAGATCCACACGAAAGATTAGTACTTTTCAGTATTTGAGTTGCAGAAATAATGCTGGAAATTTATCTCCCACAATGAACAGAATGTATAGCTGGAAGTGGGAATGTTGTAAATAAACCAAACGCTAGAAAGCATCTGAAAATGCACGGCCCGTCCACGTCCGCTTTGTATATTCAGACTTCTCCATCTTCCGTATGCTAAACATGACAAAAACAGATGAAAGAAATGCAAAAAAAATTGACGATTTTAGGCGACCTTGGCCCTTTGACTTCAAAAGCAATAGGCTTCAAGCATTTTATTGGTGAACCAATTCAGTGACGTAATATGCAAACCTTGTTCAAATTTCAAGTCAATCAGATGAAAATTGGTGATTTTGTGACCTTGACCTTTTGATTAAAATAAAAAAGAACAATCAGCTTCTAGCTTTTGATTAGCGGACGAATTCAGTGACCCAATATGCAAATTCTCAAAATTTCAGGACAATCGGATGAAAATTCATGATTTTATGTGACAGTGACCTTTTGACAAAATTATGAATTTGTCTTCTCCATATTTGATGACATAGCTCTATTGTGATGACATATGCATCTCCATATCGATATTCTCATAATAAAGCTTTGTTGAAAATTTCATGACAAAAGCTCAAGTGTGATGGGCTCAAATCTTATGAGATTCACACACACACACACACACACACACACACACACACACACACACACACACACACACACACACACACACACACACACACACACACACACACACACACACACAACCCCATCTCCCGCTGCGTGGGGAACAGTCAAATTATGCTATAACTAATCTGATGACAGAAGATCTAATAAAAACGAACACTAAAGCTTGAAGACTGTCGATCTACAATGCTTGCTGACCTCACTTTTATTGCTGCAGCCACTCTCAGTGGGCACCAGCGCTGCCCCAAGGGTTGTTGGAACTGCTCCGAGATAAACGGCTGCCTTCAGTGCATGCCACGCTTCTTCTTCTTCCTCGAACGCCATGGCATGCGACAGCTGGGTCACTGCACAGCCTCGTGTCCACCCGGCTACTACGAGCTGCGTGACCCCGATGCGAACAAATGCGGCAGTATGTATCACCATCTCTCATCAGAAAGATTGCTTTGCACATACTTGCATGCGCCCTCTCATTCCTTTAGGGTGCACTCCCAATTAAATATTCGCCCCTCTTGGCTCCTCTGCCTGCTCTTATCTGGACAGACGGTGTCTTATCATTAGCTTAGTGTCCTTGCAGCATACACTGCGATCTTATCCAGAGCACTTCGTTACATTAGTCATATGAGCGAAGATTGTGTGAGAATTTCTCCTTGTTTTACTTTCCAACAAATTGTCATGATATTTTGAAAGATAAAGGTAAAGTCGAGTTCATGAGTTTAGAATGCCTTTTTTAAACTTTCCAAAAAAAAAGTAGTTAATTGCATACTGCCAAAATCAAGACTTTCTTGGCTACCAAAGGTGTTCAACACTGACAGATGACAATTCACTCAGTAGAAGATGAGCAAAAATGTACTAACATTCATAAAAATCACGAGGTAAGAATGGCACTCCACCACTATCTCGGTGTATACCGGGCGTACATTAAGCTTTGCCAAACAAATGAGTTCGTCGCCCGCCTTGGCCACAGGAATGTCATTGCATGCGGCGCAGGGTGTCGAGTGGAAAACTGCAACAGCTGCTTCACCCGGAACTTTTGCACCAAATGCAACCCTGGCTTTTACCGCCACTTGGGAAGCTGCTTCAATCTCTGTCCGGATGGGTTCAAGGAGGACAACAGAAGCATGGAGTGCAGCGACATCGGTGAGCGTAAATCGTGCTTTAGTTATGAGAAAAAATTTGAGGTGTGTATTAACATTCATGCATCATCTTCTTCAACAATCACTCGTTATGCTTTATTTAATGATCTTAAGCATGATAGAGCTTTTCAAACCAGACAGTATCTTACAATTGAGGGTTTATCACTTTGTCATACACAATGCATTGCTATGCTGAGCTTTACACGACAAGGATCCAAGTTGTAAATTAATACAGATACAAGGTGGAAACAAAGATGTCAACAATCATAAAACAGGCCAACCAACTTCTAATACCTATGATTGAAGCTTATACAATAAAGACTTTAGTGGATAATTTTTTAAACTGTACACCTAGTTTTATACATATCTTCATGTTATATCAAACTACTAAATGCATTTACTATGAATGATACTTCAGCAGCCTTCATCATATCATGGTCTGAGTGAATACAGCTTCACGAGGCTGGAACCTCAGGTTTAAAAACCCCTATGATTATATGTATATACTACTGGTCAAAAGTTATAGAACACCCCAATTTTTCCATTTTTTTCTGAAATTTAAGCAGTTCAAGTCCAGTGAATAACCTGAAACGGAACAAAGCTAAGCATTAAACTGTGAGAGGTTAAAAAAAAAGTTTAGGTCACCAAAAACTGAAAAATAATGAAAATACCTGAGTTGTTAAAAAATCCTTTTCAGGGAACAAGTAATGGGTTAGCAACTGCAGCTGTTCTGCAGCAATGGAAGTAATTTAAGCCTTGAAAGTTGATGCAAACAATTCCTTCAGGTGTCCCAACTTTTGTTGATTAGTTATAAACCCTCCGTCTGTATAAAATCAGAGTTGGAACAGACATTGTTGCTACACCCTCTGAAGCATTATTTGGACAATATTGCACTGCAGGAAGTAGTATATTGCTATCATAATGGCGAGAAAAAGACAATTAACAAAGGAAGACAGACAGACCATTGTATCCCTTAAAAGTGTCAGTCTTTCCTTTCAAGGAATTGCAAAGCAAGCCAAGGTGTCAGTGAGTACAGTTTCCTACACCATCAAAAGGCACTTGGAAACCGGAGGAAACTCTGACAGGAAGAGTTCTGGCAGACCCAAAGCAACAACACAATCAGAAGACAAGTTTCTGAGAGTCAACAGCTTGCGTGATAGGCGGCTCACAGGAGAGCAGCTTCAAGCACAGCTTAACACTGGTCGAAGTAAGGAAGTCTCAGTTTTAACTGTGAAGAGAAGACTTTGAGCTGCAGGTTTGACAGGTCAAGTGGCAGTAAGAAAGCCATTGCTAAGATGGCAAAATAAGAAAAAGGGGCTTGTCTTGGCCATGAATCACCGCCAGTGGACTACTGAAAACTGGAAGAAGGACTTATGGATCGATGAATCAAAATTTGAAATCTTCGGTTCATCAGGCAGGGTTTTTGTATGCCATCGAGTAGGCGAAAGGATAGTTCCTCAGTGTGTGACACCAACTATTAATCGTGGAGGAGGAAGCATGATGATCTGGGGCTTTTTTGCAGGATCCAGAGTCAGCGACTTGCACAGAGTGACTGGCACCCAGAACCAAAAGGACTACCCTAGCATTTCGCAGTGCCATGCAATACCCTCTGGTCTTCGCCTAGTTGGTCAGGGGTTCATCCTACAGCAAGATAACTACCCAAAACATACCTCCAGGTTATGTCAGAACTACCTTCGTAGAAAAGAACAAGAAGGTAGGCTTCAAATCATGGAATGGCCAGCACAGTCTCCAGACTTAAACCCGAAAGAGCTGGTTTGGGATGAACTGGACAGAAGGGTGAAAGCAAAGCAACCGACAAGTGCTGTACTTGCAACACATTTGCAACACAACCGACAAGCAACACATTTGTGGGAACTTCTGCAACAGTGTTGGGAAGATCTTTCCGAACAATATTTGATTTAAATTGCAGAAAGAATGCCAAGAGTATGTTTGACTGTTATATCTGCAAAAGGTGGCTACTTTGATGAGTCAAAAATTTAGATTAAATTTTGTTCAACAAAACGATTCCATGATTTCTTTGTTATCTGCAATTGTTTATTTGTTCTATGCTTTAATTTCAGAGTGCATTGAAACATTAAACTGCTTAAATTTCAGTAAAAACTGCTAAAATGGGGGTGTTCTAAAACTCTCAACCGGTAATATATATATATATATATATATATATATATATATATATATATATATATATATATATATATATATATATATATATATATATATATATATATATATATATATATATATATCACGAATCCTTATTTTGGTATCATGGACTCCCTTCCTCCTTATGTTGTCTTCCTCCATGATCAAATTAGTGTTTTGGTTTATTGTTGGGTTATTTTGTATACACGGTCAAGGTTTGTGGAAGATCCAGTACACTGAACAGATCAGGATGCAACACAACAAAAGCAACAGTACAGAGAGGGGGGGGACACCAACAGCAAGGTTGGAGGACAAAATAGGGGGACACTTGGACAAATAATAGGTGTGGGGAGGAATGAGTGGTAGTGGAGGATGCATGGAGTGGACAAGATGGATACAGAAGGAAACTCTCAGGAAGGAAAAACTTGAAGTTGGAAAACAGGTGGGCTTGGGGTGTGGGAAGGGAGGAGTGTTCATGGGAGTAGAAAAAAATCATGATTTTGGATGGGGGGAGGGTGATCTTAGATGGTGTTGAACAGTTGTCTTAAACACTTGAAGGCATGAGTGACATTGTTGAGAATGTGGAAGCTGGTTCCACAGGAGGAACGATTTTAGTGGCGGTGAGCCATGATTCTGGATTTTGGGAGTTTCACCAGAATGGGGTTGCTGGTGGACTGCATGCACTCCAAATGTTATTTTTATCTTTATTTATTGATGCTGCATTTATGGCTTTATGCGTATGATGCAGCAACAATAATGATGGAAGACTCTGCAAAGTCCTCAATCACTTTTCATAAAGTTGGCTTAATTCCATCTCAATTTCAATCTCCATGCTTGTGTGTGTGTGTGTGTGTGTGTGTGTGTGTGTGTGTGTGTGTGTGTGTGTGTGTGTGTGTGTGTGTGTGTGTGTGTGTGTGTGTGTGTGTGTGTGTGTGTGTGTGTGTGTGTGTGTGTGTCTTATTATTAGCACTAATTCCCCTCCCCTCATCCTCCTCTCCCACTCACACAAACATACATGTTCAGTTGTTTACTAACCAGTATTTTACCCTTCTATCATCCATAACCTTTACTTTGTATATGATTATCATAGATAGTGTGACCACTAAGCTGGCAACTCTTGAAGCCAGCCAGAAACAATCTTTCTCTGACCATTAACACCAAATTAACCCTTGTGATAGAGAGTAAAGCAGTTACATCCTGAGCAATTGTTGTGCAACCCTTTCTGAACTTTCGTATTTTTACTCAAAAAAAACTACTTTTTTATGTTTAGGAGATCCTGATGTAGTTATCTACAGTTTTATTATCAATGTGCAACACCTTTGTGTTTAGATTTGTTTTCACCTTTGCAAGCAGTTGATGATGAAACTAGTTACCTTCAGAGTTGAATAATACTGATGGCTCATTTTTATCTTCGTTAAAAACAATTTAAATGGGTTGGTTAGATATATCAAAATATCTGTTGGAGTTTAGCTCAGTGGCTATGTTTGTGTCGTGTCATGTATCTTCATCTGTACGTCCATGTGTGTGTGTGGCAGCTCCATGACAAGCCTTAGATCCTGTAAATAAACAAACAAGCAGTCATAGACTGGTACTTACGAAATCGTCAACTTGACCTCTGACCTTGTCTAATAAAAGCTGTCTCTAGAGAAGGTAGCAACGCAAACCAGAAGTTTCTACGATGATTCTTTACCAAACCATCAAAAATCGTAATGTCAACCAAAGCAAAAATCTCCATTTCTCCACGCAATTATTTAATATTATTTTCTCAAAGTCACAAAACCGTAATATTCGGCCATCCACCAACAATCTTTACATAATCCGACGGCTTAGCGAGTCAGGCATGTGACGATAACCTTTATTGGGATAAAAAATGACTTTTAAACACCATCTATATCGAAAACACCGTCAGCGCGCACACGCAAAACCTTTAGTGACTCAACGACGCGTCTGCTCGAGCGCGCTGCACCATGTGACGAGCCGTGACGCGGCAAGTGAAATATTTTTTATGCAATCTTAAAACGTCTCCAAAACATCTGATTTTTACCAGAATTTCGACAACCGAGTGTTAAGCATCCTAAGCGATCACAAAAATCGAAGACAAAATTAAAATCGAAGTTAAAACGAACTCGTAACGTCGACCGAAGCAAAAATACTCCATTTCTCCATATGAATTTACGGAATTATGTTTGACCTCACTGTGACCTTGACCTTTGACTGATTTTAACCAAAATCTAATCAACGCTAGCCATCACCCTCCTGAATCACGTGGTGTAATTTGACATTGGTAGCTTCTTCCGTTCTCAAGTTATCGTGCCTACAAACAAACACACAAACACACACACACACACAAACAGAGGACAGAAGTCATCAATATACTTACGAAATCGAAAGATTTCGTAAGTAATAAACGAGAGAATTCATAGAACACCTCACCTCGCACAGTGTTAAGAAAAAGGAAGGGTCTTAGAAACATGGGAAGGGTCTTTTAAACTCTTGCCTTGCATTTTGCACTAAATAAACAGCACCACCATACAGTATTTGTCTGAACGCTGAATCTCAAAATTACTCTGCCCTCAGAGCATGAGACAATGTAAATATTTTGGCCAAGTACAAAAAATGTTTTCTATAAGTACTGCACATTAAAACCTGGATATCAAACGAGTTTAAGAATCAATGTTTTACTCGAGGAGGAGGGTAGTAAAGTGATTTTCAGGCTACCCTGTGTATCCCAGCATGCTTTTCTTCATGATAACAGATGCTAATGTGTCCTCGCATCCTTATCCATATGCGGTGTTTGTGCAATTTCTTTCTGAGCTTTTAATGAAAAGGAATATCCATATGAAAAGAGTAATTGAATGATGATGATAAGTCGCAAAGTTCCAATGACTAAAGATCAAGTATCAACTCGTAATGTTAGAACCTTCTTATTGGATTGTGATAAAACTCCCGATGCTTTTGAATCAACTCATGACTCGAGTTGCATGGATCAGGCAACTCAGAAACCAATACATCGAGACGCAAGTCACTGGAAAGAAAAATATATTGCATATTGTATATATGGTACAAGTAATGTCGACACCAATGCAATGTGAAACAAACTGCACAATCAGTATACTCAACAACTGTGTGTGGCATTCATCAAGGAATATCCAGAAGACGAGCCCGTGCTTGCAATTCCCTCGAGTTCGATCGATCAAGAAACCCCATTGAAATACTTAAGTTTATATCAAGTTCAAATACTTTCCATAAAGTTCTACAATAACTTTTGAAAGGGAGGAGTTATGCTTTTATGTTTCAGAACATAAATTGGAGAATGTAGGAGAAAAGTCAAATTGAGGCTTCGCTTCACAAATCACAAAATGACGAAGCTTCATTCAGTAAAAGATGCTGCGAATTTTAACCCAGTTAGCAAGGAAGCAAAATAAGAAACACTTTTAAAATGCTCCACAAACATGGTGTTGCACTTGTTTTCAGTGTCTTAACTACAATGCAGCTTTGTGTCAAACTCAACCTCAAATGTTCCACCAGGAAAGGTTAACTGCTACACAAATGTCTTCACATATCAAGTCATGCGATTATAACTTCAGCCTTATGAAGACACTTTGAAGCCCCAATATAGAAAATGATCAAATCAATCAATCATGTATTCATTCATCTCAAAATCTGGGGTCTGACAGAGAGCCTTGAGAAACCAAAAGGTCTTCAAAGTCACGCAGGGGATCGTCAAAGATAAGGAGGTCGACCCTACTCCCAGGACATGTAGTACATCAAAGACGGACATCACATGAAGGGAAATGGTGTGATGGGGCACACAGTCAAAGGATATTCTCAGTGGGGGAGTTCAACAACAGACTCAAGTTTCAAATTCGAGTTTCCCAAAGGAAAACTCCCTAAGTAATGTTACAACTGCTAAGAATCTTTGAAGAAATAAAAAATATTTATGCTGTTTCTGGAACTTCACACAGGTGACCTCAAAGAAACAAAACAAGAGGAACCCAGCCAGTGAATAAGTGACATCAGCCAATGACTAATTGACATTAGCCAGGGAATGTGAATCCACAGGGATTGTGGAATTCAGGATAGAAAAGCTGGGAGAAAAAATAAGTAGCAAACACATGTAAAAAGCATGCTGTCCCATGTGAGGATCTCATCAATTGAGCATGTCGTGCGATGTGTACTCGTAACTTCGAAAAACAATATTGGCAAATGCAATTCTCACGCTTTCTGCCTCAATAGGCATATGACAAATATTCTACAATATCAAAGATAAGCTCACTGTCCAACATGAACAGTCCGACCTTAGCCATTAACCAGTACATTGGCTGACCTGGTGAACCCGTTTTGATGAAAGGTGTTCATACATGGCATTCGGTTACTTGCCTAAACAGCACCCTTGATCCCACACGTTGGATATTCCATTGTAGGGTACATGTGTATTTATGCAAGCGAAATTTCATTACTTTGTTTTGAAAAAATTGAGCATTTTTCTCCTTGCACGAATCCTGTCCTGTGGACATTTTGGCCTAACATGCAGCCAATTAAAATAAACAGACCTTGAGTAATATTCTTAATTTCAATACAATATTACACACACAAATATATATATATATATATATATATATATATATATATATATATATATATATATAATATCTTCTTCTTCTTCTTCTTTCGGCTGCTCCTGTTAGGGGTCGCCACAGCGGATCATCCGTATGATCCGTATAGTGATTTGGCACGTTTTACGCGGGATGCCCTTCCTGACGCAACCCTGGTCGCCTCTTACGACACAGGGATATGGTACA
>NC_140971.1:62609819-62619819 GCF_056783735.1 Eptatretus burgeri
AATTTACGGAATTATGTTTGACCTCACTGTGATCTTGACCTTTGACCGATTTTGACCAAAATGTAATCAGCGCAAGCCATCACCCTCCTGAATCACGTGGTGTAATTTGACATTGGTAGCTTCTTCCGTTCTCGAGTTATCGTGCCTACAAACAAACGCACAAACACACACACACAAACAAACACACAAACAAAAAAACACACAAACAGAGGACGGAAGTCATCAATATACTTCCGAAATCTAGATTTCGTAAGTAATAAACAAGCAGTCATAGACTGCTACTTACGAAATCGTCAACTTGACCTCTGACCTTGTCTAATAAAAGCTGTCTCTCGAGAAGGTAGCGACGCAAACCAGAAGTTTCTACGATGATTCTGTACAAAACCTCAAAAATCGAATGTTTGACCTCACTGTGACCTTGACCTTTGACCAATTTTGACCGAAATCTAATCAGCGCTAGCCACCACCCTCCTGAATCACGTGGTGCAATTTGACATTGGGAGCTTCTTCCGTTCTCGAGTTATCGTGCCTATAAACAAACACACAAACACAAAATAGAGGACGGAAGTCATCAATATACTTACGAAATCTTTAGATTTCGTAAGTAATAAATAAATGTTGGTTTGCGCATGGGTATACATGCGCACACGTGCGAAACTGCAAACTCCAACTTGCGACACTGGATTTCCCCGCATGGAAGTCAGGATCTCCCAGGAATCCTTTTTTCTTCTTGCCCCATAGATTAGCCATCCCACAAAGATTGGTATTCCTGTCAGCGAAGCGACAGGTCATATATGCGAGTTAATAATGTATAAACTGGAGTTAGGTTCTTTTGAACATTTATTGTCAGAAAAAATAAAAATTGAAATACTGTACTCTACATGTGTTGTACATTCCTAAATGAAATAACATTTTAAAATAAAACAATTTTTTACGTATAAAATAGGTATAAATGAAAATAACATCACACTCACCAGTGATGGGTGTGGTTTAGAGAGGTAAAGTTGAATGGATGGGTGAGTGGTGAAATTAATGGGACAGAGGGGCAGGATATCTGCCTCTTCTCCCGAAGGTGAAACCGTAGCGTCTAACAGCTTCTCTTCAATAACCTTAAAAAATTTATCCAAAGAGTGTTGGACAGCTTTTATTATTGTGTCCTTAAAGCGCATTATAACAGTTAATGTCTCCATTGATTACCCCATTAACTGCGTGCTCTGACCGGATAATCCTCGGTGAAGATTCTATTGCTTCTTCAATAAGTTGAAATAAATTTAATTTCTAAACTAATTTTTTGTTTTTTTCAGACTAACTACGACAACTTTATTGAATGTTTTTGACTCATCTTTATAAGTAATTTAATCACCCTTCAAACGAGAAAGTTCATTTAACACCTTACCCCATGCAATCTTGAGAAAAAAGAACATAGGAAGGGTCTTATCAACTCTTGTTTTGCGTATCTGAGCACAACCTACATTTACTATGAGCCACAATTTTGTCTGAATCTCGATATTCCCCAACGCGGAAAGCACGAGTGGCAAATTTGATTGGTCGAGATGGCATAATATTTCCTCCTTTATCCATCTTGTCCACCCCAAGCATCCTTTCCTGACCTCCATTCCTCCCCACACCCATTTTCTGTCCAATTCTCCCTCTATTTTGTCCTTCAACTCCGCTGTTGACGTTTCCCCCCTCTCTCAACTGTTTTTTTTGTCCTGTTGAGTCCTAATCCGTTCAGCGTTTTTGTACTAGATATTCCTCGAGCCTTGACTGCATACAAAAATTACTGCTAACCTAGTGGTTTTTGGAAGTGCCAACTTAGCTTATTGCCAAATGGCTTATTCTACAGTCTTGATTTGGAAAACGCTGCAATGATTTTGTGACGATAAAGTTTTTATATTCACTTTCCTTACTCAAATCATCGAATGCCTGATCATCATAGCTATTAATCACTGCATACATTGCATTGCTTATAAACACAGAGAGACACCAGCATTTGTGGCTTTATTTCATTTCCACACATGCTATAAGCTCAAGAATCTCTTAATCCAAGCCGAATTTCAAAAGTTACACTTCTATGTTGACTTCAGCAGTTGTTCTGATTCTCCGGGTATTTGGTGTTTATATAAGACATCGGCAATCGCTAACATTCTGGGTCTCTCGCGATATGGATCGTTTGGATGCCGGGTGTCTCGCCATATGGAAACCTCGCAGGATTAAAAACAAAACCTGTCAAATGGCAGAGGAGATCCTTGTGAGCCAACAGCCATCCATATCTAGTACCCAACTGTGTCTGTGGATATCCTCCTTCAGTTGGGTTACTTTTTTGTAAGGAGGTTGGTGGCAGAATTTGCACTCTGGCCACCATAAAAACCTTCATTCCGCAAAAGATGAGAAAAACACAAATAAATCTAAAAACCCACTCCTGTGCAGCTCCTGTGCAGCTGCCCTCCGCAGGGCAGTTCACTGGATGGCGGGATTGGGGTAAAGCCTTCGGGACCTCCACTCTTTGATGATAGGAGGAAAACCATGGGGCAGCCTTCCCGGGTCACATTGTGGTAGTGTGTGTCAGGGTGGTGCTGAGGTGGCGTCCACCAAATGGAGGTCTCCTTTGGTTAACCTGAGGTGGTCCCTTCAGGAGGATGACTGGAATGTCCCATCCGTAAGAGAGGGTGATCACCTGTCTCTGTTATCATTTGAGCTCAAGTGTTTGAACATCGGTATTGCACCACTCTCTGAGGTTCGGAGACCGGATAGTGGC
The DNA here is from genome assembly GCF_056783735.1 of Eptatretus burgeri. NCBI lineage: Eukaryota > Metazoa > Chordata > Myxini > Myxiniformes > Myxinidae > Eptatretus > Eptatretus burgeri. The sequence continues at coordinate 62,612,578 of NC_140971.1, forward strand.
GAGATCATGGCAGGTGGTTACACGTGCTATTGGTCTGGTTGCTCTGATGGTTACCATGTCCAAGGAGTTGCTGCAGTGTCCAACAAGCTGGCACCAATGATAATTGAGGTAATACCGGTCAACGAGCGTAGTATGAGACGAAGGATTCGTCACTCCTTGGGTGTCATTTCTCTGGTCTCTGTATACGCTCTGACTTAGGCGAGTGATCTCACCATGAAGGAGGCATTCTATGCCACCCTCAAGTCTGTGGTTGATCAGTGCCCCAAGCGAGATGCTCTTCTTGTCTTGGGGGATTTCAATGCATTGACTACAACTGATATGGATGGTTATGACACATGTGTTGGTCCCCATGGGTCTGGAACTGTGAAGCAGAAGCTCAGTAAGCTCCTTTATTTTTCAAGAAGTCATGACTTATGGCGTCTGGTTCATGGTTGCAGTGCCCACAGGCTCATCACTGGAGTTGGTATTCCAACGCTGGTGGTGTGGCAAAGGACCATGTGCTCATTCATGGTTGCTGGAGGGTGACCCACAAATGCAGGGTCTAACGGACTGCTCAGTTCCTCAATACCGACCACAGGTTTGTGGTAGCAACTCTGAAGTTGCAGCAAAAATCCAGGAGAATGGTACCATCCCAGCCTCGGCTGGATGTTGGCAAGGTCAAGGATGATCAGGGTAGCTGAGGAGTTTGCAAACAGGTTGAGTGGAGATTTTGAGGGTCTGGGTGCTTTGGGGAATCCTGAAGAGTTGTGGAGTGCCTTCAAGACCACCATCCTTTATGATGCCGGTGGATGTCTTGGAACACACTGCAGGGCGAAGAAGAATCTTGTCCCTCAAGGGACACGGGATACCATTGACCAGTCACAGGGCCAGGCTTAATGGCAGAGCTGAGCTATTCAGGGAGCTGAGGAGTAGAACTGTATGTGCATTGAGGGTGGACAAGGAGGTCTATGTGCTTGGAATCTGTGAGGAGGTGGAGCATCACCTGTGGTCAAGTGATTCTTGTCCTGCTTCCAGGGGAATTCGCACATTGCATTCCTCCAAGCCCGTCCCTCGGTGTACTGCAGTGAGAGCAGAGGGTGGTGGGCTCTTGACAGAGGAGACCAAAGTGAAAGCCCTCTGGGCCAGTTACTTTGAGCTACTGTACCAGGCTGATCCACCACCTGTTGAGTTGGATGTCAGGGTTGTTAATATCCCTATTGCTGACCCTCCAATCAACTGTGATCCACCTTCATTTGTTGAAACACAGGCTGCGGTGAACCGGTTGAAATGGGGTAAAGCTCCTGGGATCTGTGGCATCCATGCTGAACTTCTCAAGGCTAGTGGAAATGCTGTACTCATGTCGTAGCATGCAGTTTTGTGCTCTGCCTGGAACACAGGCATCATCCCAACTGACTGGAAGAGAAGCCTTGTTGTCCCTCTCTGGAAAGGGAAGGGTGATCGCCAGGACTGCAACAATTACGGAGGGGTGACGCTGCTCTCAGTGCCGGGCAAGGTCTTTGCTCAGATAGTTATTGATCGGGTTTGCCACCATCTGCTTGACCACCAGCACCCAAAGCAGAGAGGCTCTACACCAAAGAGGTCAACGATTGACCGTATCCTTGCTCTTTGGGCCTTCACCAAACGCAGACAAGAGTTTCGGCAGGCGCTGCTTGCAGCCTATGTTGCTCTCTGTTAAGCATTTGATTCAGTGAATCGGGATGCCCTCTTGAGGCTTCTCGGTCTTCGTGGGGAGCCACCAAAACTGATCAATCTAATGTCTCTGATGTACTCTGCTACGGAGAATGCTGTGAGTTGTGATGATACCATCTCCGACTTATTTCCAGTTGTTACTGGAGTTCGTCAGCGGTGTATACTGCCCCCCACACTTTTCAGCACTTGTAAGGACTGTATTCTGCAGAGGATATCGGAGAGATCAAGCTGCGGTGCATCCTTTGGGAATGCCAAGATCTCTGACCTTGATTTCGCAGATTATGCAGTCATCCTTGTGGAAACACTGGATGTCCTTTTGGGCTCTTGAGGTGCTGAATGAGGAGTCGGAGCTCTCACGCTCTCACCCCCTCTCCCTCTCTTACCCCCTCTCCCTTTATTACCCCTTCTCCATCTCTCACCCCCTCTCCCTCTCTCACCTCCTCTCCATCACTCACCCCCTCTCCCTCTTCCACCCCCTCTCCCTCTTCCACCCCCTCTCCCTCTTCCACCCCCTCTCCATCACTGACCCCTCTCCCTCTTCCACCCCTCTCTCACCCCCACCCCTTTCCCACCCCCACTCCCTCTCTGTTAAAGGCCCAGCCACACCTTGACGTTTTAGCCAGCAATGGCAACGTATCAAAATGTATTTAAAACGCTAGCTTACGCTGAACTTTTGATGGTTTTTTTTTTAAGATGCGGACGTATTCATAACGAGTTAGTCGTATGCATAACATATTAGTAATGGACACAGAACGTTTCTTTGTCTTATAGATAACTTATACCAACGAATGCTTAGCCTGTTGTCAGCGTTCACAACTTATGCCCAACGATAGTCTAACTTATGCATAGCGCGCTGCACGTATCGCCGACGATCACGTGGCGTAGCCTATGAAAAGGCTGCCACACAACGATTCAAATCATAACCGCCGGAGAAATGGAAGTGTCAACATCGCAGTCTCACCTTGGCGATCTTGCCAGCGTATGCCGACCTCTGAAAAATGCGTCTAAAACGCTGGTGCACGTCGAATACGGTATGGGTAAGTTTGGTATACGTGAATAGAACGCTAAAGTACGCTATTATATGTCGTAGTAAGTGGAGTACGTCTTTAAATTTTAAACGTGCTAAAAATTTAACGACGTACTTGCCGTATGCCTCACACATTACGCATGCGATGGGAATAAGTTGTACGCATGATATGCGATCGTTGACACACGTCGACAAAAGTTACTTGTAAGTTACTCATAAGTCGAAACACGTCGAGGTAATGGTTAGCGTCAGTGTTTCAGACTCCCTGTTTTTTTTTTGTTTTTTTTTCTTCGGAATGACTGTGATGATGACACTGATTTATAGTGTGGTTATAATATAATATCATTAATAGGCTGCCGCTCAACAATCTAAATCATAACCGCACTAAAAATCGAAGTGTCAACATCACCGTCATACCGAAGAAAAAAAACAAAACAAAAAAACCAGGGAGTCTGGAACACCGACGCTAACCATTACCTCGACGTGTTTCGACTTATGAGTAACTGACAAGTAACGTGTGTGGACGTGTGTCAACGATCGTGTAACGTGCCTACAACACGTTACTCATAGGTTAGAAATAAGTTTCGGATACGCTAAACATTACCTCGACGTGTTTCGAGTTATGATTAACTTACAAGTAACGTGTGTCGACGTGTGTCAACGATCGCATAACGTGCCTACAACTTATGGCCAGCGTAGCGGAACTTGTGAGTCATACGCTGGCATAAGTCGTAAAATTTCAAGCATGCTAAAATTTGAGGACAACCACAAAGTACAACGATGAAAGCCAGCGTACTACGACGTATGGCAGTGTTTTTCAGCGTGCTCTCAATGTTTCCAAAACTTACCCATAACGTATTCGACGTGTGCCAGCGTTTTAGACAAATTTTTCAAAAATCGGCATAAGCTGACTAAAACGTCAATGTGTGACTGGGCCTTAAGGACTGACAGTTTAGTTATAGTTTTTTTTTAAAAATATTTCCCCATACTGTATCATGTACGAATCAGATTCAGAGTAAGCTGACCGGAGGTATGCAAAGGTCGCTGCATGCATGTAAGCATGCAGGCAGGCCTTTGCTCTGCAGATAGCATGGGTTTTAAATAAAAATGTACATGGTGTGAAAGTTGCGACCTTGCTGGTGAGCCAGAGGAATAATTACAGGCATAACAATCTCATCACTATATCTGACACCAGTGAAAGTATCTGTCTGAATGATGTGATAAGTTCAGTTATGTGGCCAGCTTGAATGCCAGGCTGTCCCCATCAAACCGATCATACTGTCCAATGGCACAACTAGCAAACCGCTCCCCAGCTCATCTGTAGAATATAGCATGTCATCATTGTCTCAACAGAGTCTTGGTGTGTCGGTGAAAAACAACATGGCACCAATGCTTCTCCCTGGAGTTATGATGCCAAAGTGCATGCTGCTGTCAATGGTGTTGTGATAGAAGGATGTGGAGTCAGTGGTCTTCTGTCACTGCCAAGTGCTGGCACCTTATATGCACTGCCAAGAAGCCTGTTCCAAATTGTCAGTGTCAAAATTTGATGGTTGATTGTAATTTGAAGGTCATTATAGAAAGCTTGTGCTGTTTAAAAGCGGTTCCTTTGAGCAAGTGGGACAAGAAAATGATCCTCACGAGTAATTGTAGACCTTAAGCAACCTCAGCAGTTCTCTTCATGAAGTAGTCTTACAGTACCTTGCCAGTTCCAGTCTTACATTACCTTGTCAAAAAACATTTGAAGAAAAGCATTAGTTCCCTACCGGTTTCAACAGAGGGGACTATAGGTTTGCTCTCTGTCCGTTTGTCAGTCTGTCCATCCCACCTGTGGTTTTTCTGTCTTTTTCCCAATACCCTTTAACATATTCAACTGAAACTTGGTACATGGCTTTATTATGATAAGTTACAGAACAAGTTCGAGTTTCAGGGCGCTTCGTCAATTTTTCACAGAGTTATGCCCTTTTTAGTCTTGGAAAATATCACGTATTATACGAGTCAGTGTCCAGGTGGCCTGTCTCCACCCTGATAAAATCATGCACCGCCATTACATGAAGCAGGCCTTTGGCCTGGGTGTTCATCCATGGCCCAGTGCAATTGGAATGCTCCCAGGTATATAACCATGAAGGATTATATATGCACATCAGCCAAAGACATGTTTTTGCTTCATGTATTTACATCGGGTTATTTAAAATATCACATCGGTAGGGGACATTTATTGTAAAGCAATTATCGCTCTCGTTTCCATTGTCTTCCTGGACATTGTCAGCCATTGATCTCGAAATGACAACACAATGAACAATGCACCAAGAAGCAACGAGAGTCCAACTCATCCAACCTTGAGCAGTGCCGGTGGCATGAGCCGACACATTTGTTGTTCAATGATGCGTCGAGTCATTCCTCAACTAACGTCGACCACATGGGTGGATAATTTATACAGGTTATTGACAGGTCATGTGCAGACACATGTACACAGATTATGTGAGAGATATGATATCCACATGGATTTCTCACATCATGCCATTCAGGTGACGATAATGATTGTAACATGACAGGTTGTCCAATTTTCTGCTTGGGTTTCTTTCCTCAGTAGTAATGGTTTGCATACATGTGACAAAGAAATTTCTGAACTGTGAATTCCATTGTTCATTTTACAGTTTAAAAGTTGTTGCTTTTAAAATCTATTTGTGAGAAGCAATATTATTATCAAACATTCAAACCAGCTTGCTTCAGGCCACAACACATGTTGAGAAGTATTTGGCACACTCATGACATTTGCCAAGTGCACATTGGCAAAATAATCAAGGCAGGAATTTCTGAAATTGCTTCATGGCCCTGACGATGCTTCAACTACTCTTCGTTGAAAGACACCATCGGATATTTAACGTCCACCATGTAATTACAGCAGATGAATCCCCCATGTAATGTCCACTCTAGGGATGACACACAATGTGACGCAACGCCCGGGCTGCGAAGCACCAATCTAACAGTTTATGGTCAGGTTGGGAATCAAACCCAGACTGGACAACTCAAAAATAAGCATGCTACCTTTGCACCATCCTCTCACAAGGTAATATAAAGCATTTATAATAATAGTCATTGTTATTCATTTTATTATGATGGACCATATGCGGAGCATCGTTTCTGCCAAAGCATATTCCTTGGCTGAGGGTAACAATGACGGATGGGTCGCTACTCCGATGCAGGATACTCAAATGTCCAGGGTGCCGGAGATTGCTCACCCACTCTTCATGGACACCATAGGATAGTTAACGTCCACCAAACAATGCTGGCAGATGGGACACCCAGTTTAAAATCCATCCAATGGACGGCGCACAACTTGACGGAGCCTCGCCCTGCCTGAAAAACACCAGTGTCTTAGTTTGTTTATACCTGGGCCGAGATTGGAACTCGAGCGAGACAGCTGAAAGGTGAGCGGACATGTTGTACCTCGAAGCTATCATGCCAGCACTATGTATATAATTAATAAGAGAAAAAATATTTCCTTGCTAATTACATACTCTTACATATTGTAAAATAAATAAATCAATTCAAAACATATTGGCATTTCTTGGACTACTCGGAATATCTCATTCCTGAAACTTTTTGAACTCTACAAGTCATCACTGCCCGATATTTTTTGACAACAATTCTGAAAAACATGCATATCTTTATTTCAACTTTGCTTCGGGTAAAAACAACTATCAGATTGGATAAACAGGAACGTTTATTTAGACCAATTTGTGATGTTTAAGTGTTTACTTGATGCGATCCATTTAGTCCGTGCCCAACGGAATTAAAAATCTCGTCCGGTTTCCGTGCAGCAATCAATGTATTAAGTGCAATCATTCAAGTCGCACGTCGTAGCAGCACCTCCAAGTGGTAAATTGATAAAATGACACCTACCAACAAATTGAAAGACACGTTTGCACACACACGTAGCAGAATCCAGTGATTTCGTGCTTCAGCCAAACTGAACAAAATATGATGTAACCGATGGCTTTGTGATCTTTAATTTTACTTTACTCTATTGATATATGACCATACAAATTGGTGTTGAATTGCGCATGAATGGCAACGTACCATGAGTTTCCATGATTTCTGTTTTACGGCATTCTTTCCGAAGGTAAAAATCGAGAAAGGAATAAACCCAGGAAAAGGAAGAACAAGAGGAAGAAACCGAGGAGGAAAAAGCAACCCAGGAGACAGACTCGCCGACGTACTGAATGAACACTGCGGGATCGTAAAGCAAAACCTGGATGACCACGATCGTGTGCAATGACAGACTTGGGAACAGAGCCTGGTTATCTGCAAAATTTGATTTGGCAGTCAAATAACAAAACGCATGGAGACATCGAGCACAGAGTGTGGTACTGTTACAAACACAGCAGGTGTGCTACGATTTCTGGTGACATCCTTCTGGCTTTTTCACTTTTGACATTCCATAAAATGGCCAAGGAAATGAAACTTGGTTCAAATGTCTCGTCACTTTTAAGTTCACTTAATCAGAGCACTCGAGCTGCTGCCAA
>NC_140971.1:62624819-62634819 GCF_056783735.1 Eptatretus burgeri
GTCCCATCCCTCTCCCATCCACAGATCTAATGTCTCTGTTCCCTACTGTTTTGTCCTTCTCTCTCCCGCCCCTCTTGTCTCATGCCCCCCCCCTTGCTGTGCTTTGTGTGTTAGCTCTCATACGAGCCTCGACAAGGTACACAAAAAAAATGCCATCAGACTCGGTGGTGGAATGGTTAGAGTGTCTACTGTTGAGTCCGGGAGGTCATCGGTTCGAACCTGGCCGAGTCACACAAAATATTTTAAAATGGTACATGCTGCTTCCTTTCTTGACAATCAGAATTTAAAAAGAAGAGCACGAACAAACAGCTCCAAGTTGGCAACCATTGCACAGCCTTTGACGGACTTCATGGCCTCCTCCTGCATTTAAGTTCCTAGGAAGGGAACTCGTACTAAACTGCTGCGAAAGTTTTCAGCTGAAAAAAACTAATGTAGACATGAGTGTTCCTGTCTTGTCCATTCACTTACTGGTCTGCACAACTAAGGAGTGATCATATTTCCTAGAATGCTTGTGGGAATGTCCTTCCTAAATTTGTTCGATCCCACTCTCGGGCTTGAAACGTGTCAGAACACAACTTCAGGCTCAGGTCATCTTCCACCCCTACCAGTAATCATTTATATGCTCACGTACCCTCTCTTACCTCTTCCCATGTTTCCTTCCTTTTTAACTCCTCCTCTTGGTCATGTATCCCCTTGCTTGTTCAGTATAACTTAGTTCACTGCCACATTGTCAGTGCATTGCCTTTATACCATCAGTCACCTTGCTCTTCCATGAGCCGAGATCTGCCGTTTCACACATAAGACCCACTTGGAGAGATGACCATCACACTGGGCAGATTAGTGCAAGTAGGGCAGTCTTATATGGAGCATCACAGAGCAGAAATATGGCAGGAAGGACATTCGCCGTTTACATTATTAAGGTTTGCTTCCAATGAACTGAAATTAATTAAAAGTGAGGAATTATTTGTAGTCCTTTAATCAGCACGTATAAACCAAACCTAACAGCTTGGTTTATATCAATCACTCACTATGAAGTAGGTTTTTTCATTATGAGGAGATTGACATGTATTAGATGTGCTGCACAAAGATACAAGATCAAGGCTAATGGAAGACGAAAATTACTGAGGATAAAAAGGTAATTGATTGACAGTGGCGCAACAATTGAACACAACACTTGAAGGAATGAACGAACAAGGAAAGAGGAGAGAGAAAGAGAGGAGGGGAGGAAGCACAGTTACGTACAAGGCAGAGGGAATGGTTAGGTAGTATAGGGATAATGGGGGTTGAAAACATTGGGGAAAGGAATGATCATGGGTAGGGATAGGTGATGACATAAGATGGTGCACTGATTGCTTGAAGCCCTGGAGAGAAGTGTGGCAAAGAACAGCCTCTGGAAAGTGGTTCTTTCAACGGGAGAAGTGAGGGATTAAAGAGTTGATGTGTGCAGTCCGCATGGATTTTGGAAGTATGACAAAGAGGGCGCTACTGGGAGAACGTACGAGTCCGGGATTTGCTGCGAAGAGTTGGAGAGCTGCGAGAGCAAAGGAAGGCAGACCGGAGGAATGGGAGTAAAAAAAAAAGAAACACAAGAGAGGACACCCACCTGCCTCTGATGCAATTGCAGCAGATGTTGTGCTTTGGCCTCATCAAAGGAGATTCCAACAATGTTGAGTGCTTCAAATAATAAATTCCAGAGAATCCAGAATGGACAGATGTGATGCTCGGGCACCAGCACAAAAGGGTGAACGGTGCTCCATTGAGTTATGTACAAAGGCCTGGAAGACAGTGAGTAGCTCTGATTGTCATGGAAAAAAAAAACAATTCGTCTTGATGGAGGATTCCCAATCTGCAGCTCGCTTTGGAGACCTGCTTTGCGATATGGTTGATCTATTTCACCGATTTTTTTTTTAAGCTAAATACATTAATAATGCTGAACATTCAATACCTCCTTTCAAGTTCACATGATTAATCACTTCATTTTGCTGGGTTCCCATTGAGAAAGTTTCTGAGATAAGCATTGTTGAAAAACTTCGTGTCATGCATGTGAACATCATGCCATGTTCATTCCTCAGTTTACAGGTAAACATGGACTAAGCATCTGGCACATTTACACTATAGCTAAAGTGCTGGGCAGTAAGTAGTTATGCATGGTTATTAATCCCCAACCATTTGTTCCATTTCTAATATGGTGTTGGTCTGCTTTCGGAACAAGTTCGGCATGTTCAGCCTGGAGAGTTTACTCACAGTTTGTTCCATTCTTTAGTAGATGTAAGTCTTAAAAGCACATCATTCCATGAGAAAAGCTTCCTCTCACCCAATTTGCCAATAATATTGGCCTTCCTGTCCAGCTTTCTTTCATGAGTGTGGCATGATCTGTCTCCCCCACCCCCCCCCCCCAATTTCCTAAAAAGACGTCACCCATGATAAACTTGAAAAGGCCCAGAGTGATGGAAATGTCATGAACTTCCATCAGTAACAACAATAATAATAAACCAATATCACCCACAGGGTGACCCGTATCGTGCCAAAGGGTGACCACGTCTGACTTCTTTAAGGTCACACTGAGGTGAACAGAGCTGCTATCCACCAGGAGCGACTCCTTGAGGAATATCTGCCTACGAGAGATTCCGATGAGAATCGTTCTACAGAGTAACCATGAAAAATATGCGTTTGCCTCATAACGTCACCAAATGACGTCATAATGTCTCAAGCTTGACATATCTAGAAAGCACTCATCGAGGTGTTCAATTTGAGGTACTACACGATATGGTTCCTAAAACTTGAAAATTTGACCTCGGGGTCAAATATGTTTGACCTGAAGCGCTAACCATGAAGGTCAAGGCCAATCGCCACCAAAAAATTAATCAGCTGAGCGCCAGACCATGAACTATATTCCCATGAAGTTTGAAGACGATCCGATCAAAATTACTCAAAAAATAAGGGTTTCGTCGACTCCCCTGATTTGCGACAAAGTGACCTTGACCTTTGACCTTGACCTTCAAAATTTTGTGCACTGAAAGGGACCTCTATAGGCCTCTGATATGCGAAGTTACAAAAATTTCCAATGATAACTGTGCTCTGCAGAATTTTTTATACGTGATTACAGACAAACAAACCAAAAAAAAAACATACAAGCTGACAAACATATCTTGCGAAAACTTCGTTTTGGCAAGATAATAATAATAAAAAGCAGTGCAGGTCATTCAGCTCTTCCCCTTCCCTTCATGTGCAGCCTTTTTGGCTGCTCGTTGCATCATCGGTTAGGGGCATGGCTCTGCTGCTGATGCAGTGCCCCAATTACCAGTACACTGGTGCTCATTTCACCGACCTTCAAAGGATGACAGACTGAGTCAACCACCTGGTGTTAATTCAGCGGGAACGGGGCTCAAACTCAGGACCCTAGGATCCCAAGCCACCACCCTTAACGATTAAGCCAACACCAGACTTTTCAGCTCTTAACTTTGTGGCATTTCGATTCCAAATGAGTGTGTTTATCAATACCTGTTAACACCTTAATTAAGGACAATGCTTTGCAAAAAAATTACATGTTGGGAGGGTTCTCTTCAAGTTTGGGTGCATGCTGTCCCAAAATCTAATCATGTAATCAAGTTTAAAATGGTGGTCGTTCAAGGACACATCTCAGGTAGCCAACAGCGGCAGGCTGACTTTGGCTATAAACCCTACCAGAAGTACAGACAGTGAACCATGTTTGGTCCAGCCTCACAGGCCACCTGGAAACCGCAAAACTACCCACGTTTTTGTTCTTCCTTTCCAACCTCAATTTTCCCACAATTTACAGTGCCTATAGAAAGTCTACACCCCCTTTCAAAATTTTCACCTTTTGTTGCCTTATATCCTGGAATTAAATTCCATTAAATCAGACTTTTTACACCTTTATTTACACATTGCAACCAACAACTTCCAAGGGAAAAACAAATTCTACAAATTTCAGAAAATTAATTAAAATATAAAACTAGAATACCTTGGTTGGATAAGTGTCCACTCCACCGAGTTAATACTTGGTGGAAGCACCTTTGAAAGAGATTACAGCTGTGAGTCTGTTTGGATAGGTCGCTACCAACTCTGCACACCTTCATTGGGCAATATTTTCCCATTCTTCTGCACAAAACTGTTCAACTTGAGTCAAGTTGCGTGGGAAGCTTTGATGGACAGCAATCTTCAAGTCATGCCACATATTTTGGATTGGATTTAGGTCGGGGCTCTGACTGGGCCACTCAAGGACATTTATCTTCTTGTTCCTTAACTACTCCAGTGTAGCTTTGGCTGTGTGCTTCAGGTCGTCATCATATGAAAGGTAAACTTCCGTCCCAATTTCAGCTTTCTTGTAGAGGGCAGCAGATTTTCCTTGAGGATTTTTCTGTATTTTGCTCCATCCATTTTCTTTTCCATCCTGACAAGTGCACCAGTCCCTGCTGATGAAAAACATCCCTATAACATAATGCTGCCACCACCATGCTTCACAGTAGGGATGCTGTTCTTTGGTTGATGTGCTGTGTTGAGCTTGCACCAAATGTAACATTTTGCATTTAGGCCAAAATGTTCCATCTTGGTTTTGTCAGACCACAAAATGCTTTGCCTCGTGGCATCAGAATCTCTGGAGTGTTTCTTTGCATACCTCAAACAGGACTCAAGGTGGGTTTTTTTGAGTATTGGCTGCCGTCTTTCCACCCTACTGCAAAAGCCAGAATTGTGAAGTGCTTGGGATATTGTTGTCACATGCATGCAGTGACTAGTCTTTGCCATAAAGGCATGGAGCCCTTTCAAAATTGCCTTTGGCCTCTTGGTAGCCTCTCTGATCAGCTTCCTCCATGCTTGGTCATCCATTTTGGAGAGATGGCCTGATCTATGCAGGGTCTTGGTGGTACCATACACCTTCCACTTCTTAATGTTTGTCTTGACTGTGCTCCAAGGGATATTCAAAGCTTTCAAAATATTTTTATACCCATCTCCTCATCTGTGCCTTGCTACAACTTCATCCCGGAGGTCTTTTGAAAGCTCCTTGGGGCTCATGGTTGAGTCTTTGCTGTGAAATGCACTACCAATCATAGTGAACCTACAGGAACAGCTGATTTTATTCTGAAATAATCAGAATCACGAAAATTTAACACAAGTGGAGGCAAATCAACTTGGTGTGTGATTTTGAAAGTGATTGGTTACACCTGAGCTAATTTACAATTGCTACTATAAGGGGGGTGGACACTTATCCAACCAAGGTATTCTAGTTTTGTGTTTTTAATTAATTTTCTGAAATTTGTAGAATTTGTTTTCACTTGGAAGTTGTGGGTTAAGATGTGTAAATAAAGGTGGCTAAAACTCTGATTTAATGTAATTTAATTCCAGGCGATAAGGTAACAAAAAGTGAAAAATTTGAAAGGGGGTGTAGACTTCCGATTGGCAATGTATGCAATGAAGTGAGCGTCACAGTCCACCTATCCTAATGGTTGTCACTTTGCTTCAAATGGCCTGTTGGTATTACAAGGGAAAGTCAGTTGTGGTGGGACAAAGCTCATCATCACTTGGGTTGCCCAGCCATTTCTAAAGTCATCGACCTATCTTCTTCTTCCAGGCTATTTCAGTCCATGGCAGGAGACAGCATTTCTTTATGACTATGAAGGGATATTTGGCATACTTACCACACTTAAGTGCAGGATGATGAGAAAGAAAAAAAATCAGGACAATAATTTAAAATGTCGGTGATAGGATGCCAGTGACCACCCCAAACCCACCTTCTTCAAATTCCCTGCTTTCCTTCCTGAAAGTCCCTTTGTCAAGGGACTCAAGCATGTCAAGGACAAATTGATTAGATTTTGGTGAAAAGCCAGATCTGGATCCGGGCGGAGATATGCACTCGACCGAGTGCCCTTATAGTTATTTGTATCTGTATTTTTTGTTAAGTAGGATTTTGTTTGGGATTGATTCATTACTTTTCAGTCCAATTAATCCCAAGATTGTCAACCTCTGACAAATTGTGCAAAAATTGGCCAGACAATAAGAGTTCATCCACCGGGAAAGGGCCAAATGGCCTGTACTAGTCAAATTTAGTGCACGTAACGTGTAGCACTCATTTCAAGCCTGATAATTCTTCTTTAGAATGCAGCCAAATGCAGCTGTGCCACTGATTAGAGATTAGAGGTTAGATCAGGAATTTGGAATTTTTCCAGAGTACCGGCGACAGCTCACCGATGAAGCTTATCATGACTCGGGTTTGCACATTTTGGTAATGAATGGCCAAAAAACAAGTTTGCTCATCGGGCAAATAGCAGTCTATCCTGAGATCACAGTTCCCTGCACAAGGACCAGTAGCATGGAGAACAAAGTAGCAAATGTCTGTGCATGCAATGGAAATTCAGGTCCTGCCACGAGAATAGTTCACAGTCGAGGCACGAAGGGCGTCAGGTCGTGAAAGAGCCAGGGAGCCCACAATGTCTTGGTCGCCACTGTGGAACTTTGGATTGACCTCTAGTAGTTACGTTTTTGTTGCATACATGTTTTTTCCATTACAAGCTGAGTCATGCAATCAAATTCAGGATTTCTAGACTTCAGTAAACCATCGAGAAGATTGATGTTTAAAGCTATTGAAAAAAAATTAACCCAAGAGTCTCCAAATGGCCTTATTTTGTTAATTTAGGTCAGTTTCTTCATTTTTCAGATGTAAAAACAATTACATACAGAGGATTACCTTGTGGGGTCGGGATTGGGGGGGGCGGGGGGAGTGGGTTCATGGCCATGACCAGACCCTGAGTACCCCCCCCCCAGCAAGGAGACAAAATTTGATGTGGATTGACCCAGCCATACAGGAGGAAATCACAAGCCAGCTTGCCACCCAATAGTTCTGTTTGTACACACACACCATCGTTCTCATGACAGAGAATGATTCTGCGCCACGTTTTCCGGAGCATTTGAGGGGTGACATAATGAAATGCATCCCTGACAGCGTACTAGCCAATATGCAGTCTTGAATCGTATATTGTTGCTGCTATCACACATTTTCAATGGGTCTGAATTTCTTTTTAAATTGGTCATACTTTACTGAGGTGACAAGACATTGTGGACACCCTGTATAAAAATATCACATGCAAGACAAAGACAGACAGACACATCAATGCACTTTGATATGAATTACAAAGACATGAATAGACAATGGACAAACCTTGTACAGTGGCCTGCAAAAGTATTCACCCCCTACCCCTACCAAAATATTCACCCCAATACCAATGCCACGTTTCGATGAATTACGAATTATGTAGAATCAATTTTTCCAAATGAACTTTTTTATTCATAACTGAAGAGAACAAACTAAAAACCGTTCTAGTTGAAGGAGGTTACATATCAGGAATACCTGCAAAAATATGTACAAATCAACATTCACTGGTTGCAAAAGTATTCCACCATTAAGGTCGGTACTTGGTGGAAGAACCTTTTGCAGCAATGACTGCTATGAGTCTTTTTGGGTAGGTCTCCACCAGCTTTGCACAGTGAGACGGTGAACTACTTACCCATTCTTCATGTGAAAATTGCTCTAGTTCTGCCAAGTTAGATGGGAATTCGTCGATGGACTAAAATCTTCAAGTCTCACCATAAATGTTCAATTGGGTTCAATCAGAACTTTGACTGGGCCACTCAAGTAGAACATTTATTTTTCTCTTATTCAGCCACTCCAGTGTGGCTTTCACTTTGTGCTTCAGATTATTGTCCTGCTAAAATGTGGATCTCCTTCCCAGTTTAGAGATTCATGGCTGACTCGAGCAGATTTTCATCAAGGAGTCTCCTGTACTTTGCACCATCCATTGTGCCTTCCATGGTGACAAGCTTGCCAGACACTGATGATGAAAGCAGCCCCATAATGTGATGCTGCCACCACCAGACTTGACAGTATATAGGGTTGGTGTTGACTCGGTGATGTGCATTGTTAGACTCATGCTAGATGTATCGCTTTGACCAAAAAGTTCAATATTTTTCTCATACGACCACAAACGTTTCTCCACATGCCTACAGAATGATTAAGATGGTTTTTCTCAAAATCCGTACGAGTTTTTAGATGTGTCTTTTTCAGCAATGGCTTCTTTCTTGCCACCTGTCCATAAAGGCCAGCTTTGTGAAGGGAATGGGATATTGTTGATTGAGGAACCCTGGCCCTAATGTCTGACATGAAGCCTTGCAGATCTTTCAAAGTCATTGTTGGATTTACACTGGCATCCCTAAACAATTTCCTGCTTGCCTAGCTGCTGAGTTTCGATGGGCGACCTGATCTGGGTTGAGTCTGGGTATGATACGTCTTACACTTCTTCGGGATAATGAGCAAGTTTGAAATCTTGTAACCCTCTCCTGAACGGTACTTCTCCACCACTTTATGTCTGACTTCTTTGGAAAGATCCTGGTCTTCATGTTTGCCTTGTTGGTTGACCAAGTGAGTTGCACCTAAAACAACTTAAACACATGGGAGAGTTTAATTTTTAAGCTAAACCACTGATTACGTACAGGTGAAACCTATTACACTTATTTTGTAACCTTTCAAACAAATAATTTGCTCTTGAAGTGATTTAGGGTTAATTAGGCAAAGGGTTTGAATTCTTCTGCAACTGAGAATTATCTGATTTTCTCTTAATATAACTTATTCACATTTTATCTGCATTATTTTAGCTTTATCACTTGGTGGAGTTTGTAAGGACTCCATATATTAAGTTTGATTTGAAAGAGTCACAAAATAAGTTTGGGTGGCATCAAAATGAGAAAACTTTGGAAGGGGTGGGTTGGGGGGAGAAGGTAATACTTTTGCAAGCCACGATATATGGGATTCAAATGCATTGTCAGAAAATAAATATTCTTACTAATTGTACACACTTCTTCATTATTTAAAAAATAAAATCAACAATAACAAAAAAAACAAGAACTTCCGTTTCTGAGACAATTGTATCTCTTTCCGAGAACATTTTGAACGCCATTAAAATGAATGTCAAAAATCGTCAGGCATATTTGCTTTGATGTTTTTCTTAGTGGTATTATTTTAACTCATAATTCATTAAAAACGTTTGCATGAATTTTTGAAAGCATCCATTGATTATAATTGGGCTGGAAGTATAACTTAGAGGTAATGCGCACCTCTAAGTTATACTTAGGCAGTATAACTGGTAGTATAACAGTATAACTTAGAGTGTAACCCACTCTAATGTTCAGGGGGAACTAATCAGCGGAGGAGGTTCCCACTCCTCACTCACCCCCTCCCCCGGCAATGATGCAAACTTGTTACTTGTAGCCAGGTCCTCCAACCAGGGCTGGAGTAAGGCACAGGCCATTTAGGCCAAGGCCGAGAGCCCCATGCTTAATGACTCTCTGACAAATGTGGTTCTCAATAGATAGAACGACCTGGAAATTCCAATTTCTCAATGTCAAGGTCAAAGTTACGACAGACAGCAACATGGCCAGAAAACATCCAGGAGTTCAACAAAGGATAAAAAAACAAGCTCAAATGAGCTAAGATCCTCGTCCTCTTAATGATGACGTCATGGTGATGTATCAGGTTTGCTATAAATTATCTGTGCTAA
Organism: Eptatretus burgeri; assembly: GCF_056783735.1. Taxonomy (NCBI): domain Eukaryota; kingdom Metazoa; phylum Chordata; class Myxini; order Myxiniformes; family Myxinidae; genus Eptatretus; species Eptatretus burgeri. The sequence continues at coordinate 62,634,383 of NC_140971.1, forward strand.
TGCCCGGCTCGATTCCTGCAAACAAAATTCAACCAGCTTGCCAAGTTTCAGAAATAATGGTATAGGCGATTTCCATTAGCGGCGATATTATGACGTCAACTTTTTTTCTCGGAAGAATTTCCAAAATCGGCGATGCTTAGTGCCTGCGTGTGGGCTTTCTGCATATACATGGCAAGTTTCACGAAGATCCGATGAAAACTCTGGGTTGTGAAACAAAAAATGTCAAAAATAGGAATGACGTCATAAAAATTGATATGACGTCATAGTGATGTATCATATGTGCGATAATTCATCTCTGCTAATGCCCTGTTAGATTCCCACAAACAGAATTCAAAAAGCTTGCCTAGTTCGAGATAATTTTTTAGGCGATTGCCATTAGTGGAGATATTTTGACGTCATAACTTTTTTTCTTGGAGGAATTTTCAAAATCGGAGATG
>NC_140971.1:62670085-62692585 GCF_056783735.1 Eptatretus burgeri
CATCGTCAAAGGAATGTTGTACCTTCGAGGAGATATTTAAGTTTAAGCTGAAGCTTCTCATGGGTTTATCCTTATTCAAGCTCTACTGGAAATGACCTTGTAGTTGTCAAAAGACTTGATTGTCGTATAAAACTGTGCTCCCTACTCCATCTCTCCCTCCTTCCCTCTCCCTCCTTCCCTTTTCCTCTCCTTCCCTCTCCTCCTCTCCTTTTCTCTCCCCTCTCCTTTTCTCTCCCCTCTCCTTTTCTCTCCCCTCTCCTTTTCTCTCCCCTTTCCTTTTCTCTCTCCCCTCCCCCCTGTCCCTCCTACCCTCTCTCCCTCCTTCCCTCCATCCTCCTTTTCTCTCCCCCTCTCCTTTTCAATCTCTGCTCCCCCCTACCCTCTCTCCCTCCCCCTCCCCTCTCTCCCTCCCCTCCCCTCTCCCTCCCCTCCCCTCTCTCCCTCCCCTCCCTCTCTCTCCCCTCCCATTTTCTTTTTCTCTCCCCTCTCCTTTTCTCTCCCCTCTCCTTTTCTCTCCCCTCTCCTTTTCTCTCCCCTCTCCTTTTCTCTCCCCTCTCCTTTTCTCTCCCCTCTCCTTTTCTCTCCCCTCCCCTCTCTCCCTCCCCTCCCTCTCTCCCTCCCCCTCCTCTCTCTCCCCTCCCATTTTCTTTCCTCTCTCCCTCTCCTTTCTCTCCCCTCTCCTTTTCTCTCCCCTCTCCTTTTCTCTCCTCCTCTCCTTTTCTCTCCCCTCTCCTTTTCTCTCTCCTCTCCTTTTCTCTCTCCTCTCCTTTTCTCTCCCTCTCCTTTTCTCTCCCTCTCCTTTTCCCTCTCTCCCTCCATCCTCCTTTTCAATCCCTCCTTCCCTCCTTCCCCTCTCTCTCTCTCCTCCTCTCTCTCTCTCTCTCTCTCCTCCTCTCTCTCTCCCCCCTCCCCTCTCTCTCTCCCCCTCCCCTCTCTCTCTCCCCTCCCCTCTCTCTCTCCCCCCCCTTCCCTCTCTCTTCCCCCTCCTCTCTCTCTCCCCCTCCCTCTCTCTCTCCCCCTCCCCTCTCTCTCCCCCTCCCCTCTCTCTTCCCCTCCCCTTTTCTTTCCTCTCTCCCCTCTCCTTTTCTCTCCCCACTCCAACTTCCTTCCCTCCCCTCCACATTTTTTCCCCAACTCCCCTTCTTTTCCTCCCGACTCTCTTCCACTTTCACCCTTCCTCCCCCCTCCTTTTCCTTCACCCCTTCCCCCCCCCCACTCTTTTACGGTGTACTTTAAACAGGAAGAAGATGGTGGACATAAAAAGTCTTGTGGACCCTCCAGGAGCATTGTTCGTATGATAGGTTCACACCTTCCGCTCAAACCCGTTCCACGTGCGCATATCCAGGTAGATCCTCTCCAGCAGGAGGTAACTTCTGATGCACAGAAAAACATGTTCCGATCCGAGTGGTGCATGACAGTTCCGGATGCAAATCGGTTGGTTTGGAGAGTTTGCTTTTGGATCGTGTCAGGCCCAAAGTGAAATTACCCAAAAGAGATTTAAGGGTTTCATTATTTATTTATTTTAAACAATCTAAGACCTATTTAGGAGCTTGTATGTAAGACATGCATTTGCACATGTATCTTCAATCCGAACATAATGAACAAATTGAATCGTTATGTAGGATTTGAACCGAGAATCTCAGCATCATCGGCTCCCTGCTCACATGAAAACACCAAAAGGACTAAACTGTAATATTTTAGCCTGAATCTCATACTTCTCAAAAACAATATTTTATCATTGTAAGCTCATTGCTGAAAGTTGTAATCCATTGATTTCATAACTACGCATCTTTTCCTGAGTTTGGTGTGAACAGGTCTTTCTCGGTGCTCTTTCCTTTGTTCAGGGTGCGGGTGATAACTCGCCTACTCTTTGTCAAAAGACATCGTGGGATCCTGAACATCCACCAATGAATGCCAGCATACGATGACTACGCCAACTACCATAATGGTCTCGATAATTCCCAACTTCTTGTCGTGCCAGCGGAGAAAAATATTTGGCCCAACTTTCACGGACCAGCTGAGCACGTTTGACTGAAGATGATTTGGGCAGGGATGTTCAGTTGGTTCAAAGTGCCGGCCATAGCTCGCCTTCTCTTCATAAAATACGCCGTGGTGTCTTTAATGTCCAACATTGTCCATCTTTGTAATGGCAGACTTTGTGCTGCAATGACCTGCATGCAAAGCACCAATCCAGCAGTTTATACTGGGGTCAGGAATTAAACCCACACTGGGCAGCTCAAAGGTAAATGGCCCAAGTCACTACCTCTGCACCACCATGTTGGAAATTCTCTGTGTAACTTGCCATTTTTACACCCAGCGTTATGGAAGTCTCTGTTTTTGGCCGAAAAATTGGTGGCTGCCCCAAAACTGAAATTTCAGTTTTATTTGGGAAACTGGAAGACAGCTTGGTTCGCATTCCCCTTTGAGTACAGGTCTCACGATGCTAGGATACCAACATTCAAATCCCAGCAACTGTTATGTCATATCATTGTTAATGTTAAGGTGCTCTGATGTATACCATGTCCTTGGGGCTTCACCAGGAGCCATAGCCTCTACCGATAGATTATACAGCAAAAATGGTGGAGTGAGGGCAGAAAGAGAAGGGTGGCAACGTGGCAACACAAGACTTCTGTAAGAGAGCGATTCCAAATTAATTTCTGATGTTTTCTGCTTTTACTTTTTCAAATCACAATGGCTTTAAATCACACAGGCTGATCTGTTGTTTGGCCACACACACACACACACACACACACACACACACACACACACACACACACACACACACACACACACACACACACACACACACACACACACACACACACACACACACACACACACACACACACACACACACACACACACACACACACACACACACACACACACACCTTTTAAAGTTGGCACTTATGGATTCAGACAAAATTTGGTGGACAGGTTGGGTGTGTGACAAGGACAAATTGATTAGATTTGTGAAGATCAGGATCCAATAATCTTTTAAATGATTCTTTACCATCGAGATGGTTCCAACAATGATATGAGGCATGATATCTCAAAAAAGTTGTTGACACATGTGGATGAGTTGGCTGGGTGACAAGAACAAGCCGATTCGAATTTGGTTCAGGTCCAGATGCAGATCCTGGTTATCAGTGGGATACAAAACAAACTGATCAGCTTGGCAGAGGTCTGTGCTCAACTGAGTGCCGTTCTGGTTTATTATGATATGGAAAAGCATTCATATATATATATATATATATATATATATATATATATATATATATATATATATATATATATATATTGCTGCTCAAAATGTCATAAAAAGCAAGCTGGAGTACCGAACAAACTGACGCAAACACACGTCCATGTACATGCAAAAGCTGTACAGTACTTTCGATTGCGTGTCCGGGTACGTCAAATAAATCGAACGCATTCTTAATGAAACGTCAATTGGGCTTTGGGGGGGGGGGAACAACTTGTCAAGACTACATTTTTATTTTTTACTTGTGTGGGATTCTTTTCTAACACCTCTATTAATACACCGTACATGCGCAACTCCTGCAGATGGAATTTTGACATCACACCCTTTTTTGTAATGAGTACAATGTGTGGCAATCCTTTGGGTTATGCATTGTTTGTTAGATCTTGTGTCTGTTTTACATCAGTATTGTTGTATGCTTTGGATCTCTATCCTCCTGGAAAGACGCTTCATAGAAACAAGCGATCAATTTTCACAAATGTTCGACATTTTTAGTCTTTTTTTGGCCTTTGCTTACCCCATTAACTCCGAGGAGAGTGAACATGGTTGCAAATTGGCCTCTTTCCTCGGCACATAAAAAAATAACTTTGCCGAATAGGTCGCTGGAGTTATATGTATGTCACGCAGACTCGACTACAGACCATAAAGTCCGATCCTGGATCCTCGGAGAACTACCCAGAACCCGAGTCGGACACACCATCACTGGCTGACGTTCTTTGGATTGTGGATGATGAAGGGGAAACATTTAGCAGGCTCAGGTTTGTCTGGCATTGGTTTTTGGTGGGGGGGGGGGGGTTGGAAACCAGTTGTTGCAAATGGCAAACATTTAGGCGCAATTTACTCTGGATAGGATTTTAAAATCTAAATTGTGGAACAACACAACATATGACCGACATCGCATCGGGCATAGGGATTAGTTCTTTCCACCTCCCCATTAGCAGAGCTAGCAGCAGTTCCCTCAAACTATAGTCATAATTTTCACTAAAAGCTGGTGAGAGTTTAAAATTGCATCTTGTTTCCACTACACCATCTGTAAAATGTTGTTCAAAAGACTTTTTCATTATTGAGCTTAATTTTGAGGCAGGTTTACTTTTGGTAAACTCCTTTAATGAAGCTACTAGTCCTGCGGCAGAGAAGATTGTTGAAGCGTTTGGGCTTGTTTCTTGTTTGTGCACACAGCATTGCTCATGATCTGTTGTACACGTTTTTGCCTGCAGGTGGCACAAGAGGGCATCTTAGTTGTTTGTTTGTGAATGCACAGTTTGGACCGTGATTATATTATCAATTTGGCCCATTGGTTGCATCGATTTCTAGTGGCGTCTGTGCCGCTGATGCACTGCCCCTTCACATTAAGGCGCTGTCACACCTTGACGATTTAGCCAGCGTATATCGACTTATGAAAAATTTGTCTAAAACGCTGGCACACATCGAATACGTTATGGGTAAAGGCACTGTCACACCTTGACGTTTTAGCCAGCAATGGCAACGTATAAAAATGTATGTAATACGTTGGCGTACGCTGAAGTTTTAAGTTTTTTTTTTTTTAAGTTTTGGTCGAATTCATAACGTGTTGGTCGTATGCATAATATATTAGTAATGGGCACAGAACGTTTCGTTGTGTTATAGATAACTTATACCAACGAATGCTTAGCCTGCTGTCGGCGTTCACAACCTATGCTCAATGATAGTTTAACTTAGGCATAGCGCACTGCACGTATCGCTGACGAACTCGTGGCATTCTCTGTTAAAAACCTGCCGCACGCCGATTTAAATCATGACCGCCTGAAAATTGGAAGTGTCAACATCGCAGTCACACCTTGACGATTTAGCCAGCGTATGCCGACCTATGAAAAATGTGTGTAAAACGCTGGGACACGTCGAATACGGTATGGGTAAGTTGTGTATACGTTAGGAGCACACTGAAAAACAATGAAGTACGCTGTCATATTCCGTGGTACATCTAGTACGTCGTGAAATTTCAAGCTTGCTGAAAATTTTACAACGTACTCGAAGTATGGCTCACAAGTTCCGCATACGCTGGCATAAGTTCTCTGCACGCTCCGCGATCCTTAACACACGTCGGACACACGTTACTTGTAAGTTACTCATAAGTCGAAACACGTCGAGGTAATGTTTAGCATACCCGAAACTTAATTTTTAACCTATGAGTAGCGTGCTTTGAACCTATGTGTAACGTATCTCAAACGCATATTGTCGTATGTAGACGAATTTGATTGACGTCTTCCGGACGACCACAGAACTTAATGAACGCGTTTCTAACTTACATCTACCGTATAATGGCGATTTGGCAGCATTTAGGGGAATTGGTATATACAAATAGGCTTCACAAGAGGAACCCGTCAGTGTTCCAGACTCCATGTTGAGTCAATGTCAGTAGTATCAGTAGTAGTAGGTGTGCGTGTCAGTAGTAGGAGTAGTGTTGGTAGTAGTAGTATGTCCATGTCAATAGTAGTAGGTGAGCGTGATGGGGAGGGTGTGGGTGATGATGGATCCTCGTTGCGTCCACGAATCGGATACCACTTTGCACCATTGTTCGATGTTCTTTTCGGCTAATTTTTTTTCTCATTCCCACGATGAACTATTTTTTTGTTTCAGTTTTAAAAGTATTCAAAACGACTTGGACAAATGCATAATGTACTAGTAATGAACACAGACCGCTTCGATAACTTATACATAAGTTATACCAACGATTGATTAGCTTGTTTTCGGCGTCCACAACCTATGCCCAACGATAGTCCAACCACTCTAACGTATGCATAGCGTGACAGCGTATCGTCGACGATTACGTGAGGTTTTCTATTCATAGGCTGCAACTTCACTTTTAATAAATGGCTGTCACTCGCCTATTGTTTTTGGACGCTGGTGCTCGGCAATTGAAATCGTTTCCATTGAACGAGTTAAATCGCTTCCACTGGACTATTGAAATGATTTAATAATAATGCTTGGTTATCCTTGGACCCACTCTGGCTAGCAGCTCGTCGAACATCGCTGGGGGCATTCGCAGGAAGTTGGTGAAGGATGCATGGTCCTCGTTCCGGAGTTCCACCATGAGCTGGTCATATATGCCGTAATGGCGTCGCTTCCCGATCCATCGTCTCACCCGGTTCCTTCTCCTCCGTTCACGTCTTCTTCTCCCGGCTCTATTGGTACGCATCTGGTGCAGTGTCAACTCGATGAGGTCATGTTGATGTTCGAGGACAGGTAGGTATTGTCGTCTCAGCGTTGCCGTATCCTCCATCTCTCGGAATGACATGGACATCTACTCACCATGAAGTCTAAAAAAAAGACGGGTTCTTCCTGCAAAGCCCCTTTTTATCTACCAATTCCCCTAATCGCTGCCAATACGCCATTATACGGTATCTGGAAGTTAGAAACGCGTTCATTAAGTTCTGTTGTCATCCTGAAGACGTCAAATACATCTACGTCTTTTTCAAGTAACGTGTTGCGAAGTGTGAACAACGTTAGTGTAGCGTGCTTACAAAACGTTACTCATAGGTTAGAAATAAGTTTCGGGTACGCTAAACATTACCTCGACGTGTTTCGACTTATGAGTAACTTACAAGTAACATGTATCAACGATCGCATAACGTGCCTACAACTTATGGCCAGCGTAGCGGAACGTGTGAGTCATACGCCGGCATACGTCGTAAAATTTCAAGCATGCAAAAATGAGGACAACCTAAAAGTACAACGTTTAAAGCCAGCGTACTAAGACTTATGGCAGTGTTTTTCAGCGTGGTCTTAACGTATACAAAACATACCCATTACGTATTCGACGTGTGCCAGCGTTTTAGACAAATTTTTCATAAATCGGCATATGCTGGCTAAATCCTCAAGGTGTGACAGTGGCTTAAGTTTTGATAACATTAAGAGCACGCTGAAAAACACTGCCATACATCGTAGTATGCTGGCTTCATCGTTTTACTTTGCGGTTGTCCTAAAATTTTAGCATGCTTGAAATTTTACGACGTATGCCAGCGTATGACTCACATGTTCCGCTACGCTGGCCATAAGTTGTAGGCACGTTATGCGATCGTTGACACACGTCGAGGCACGTTATTTGTAAGTTACTCATAAGTCGAAACACGTCGAGGTAATGCTTAGCGTACCCAAAACTTATTTCTAACCTATGAGTAACATGCTTTGAACCTATGTGTAACATACCTCCAACGCATATTGACGTATGTAGACGTATTTGATTGACGTCTTCCGGGCGACCATAGATCTTACTGAAGTGTTTCTAATTTACAGCTACCGTTTCATGGCGTATTGGCAGCGTTAACAAAACAAAAAAAAAAACAATAACTTCCGATAGTTCGTCACGTGCCGTTAAGTCACGTCCGATTGCCTCTTCAGTATGCTCATGTCTTATTCTTAGTTCCTCCTCTGTGAATATTTTCTGTTTGAGGATATTGTCACGTCGACGTCGAAACTTCAAAGCAAATGTTCGAATATATTTTAAAATTCGTGATAGACTAAAAAAAACAAAACAACAACTTCAGATATTTCGTCACGGAGCCAAGGAGAAAAAAATAAAACGTGCCTTGACGGAGAAAATAAGTTTCAGGTATGCTAAACATTACCTCGACGTGTTTCGATGGATGAGTAACTTATAAGGAACTTGTGTCGACATGTGTCAACAATCGCATATCGTGCCTACAACTTATTCCCAGCGTAGTGGAACGTGTGAGCCATACAGCGAGTACGTCATAAAATTTTCAGCATGCTTGAAATTTCACGACGTACTAGACGTACTACGATGTATGACAGCGTACTTCATCGTTTTTCAGCGTGCTCTTCACGTAAACCAAACTTACCCATAACGTATTCGACTTGTCCCAGCGTTTTAGACACATTTTTCAGAGGTCGGCATGCGCTGGCTAAATCATCAAGGTGTGACTGCGATGTTGACACTTCCAATTCTCAGGCGGTTATGATTTGAATCGGCGAGCGGCAGCTTTTTAATAGGCTACGCCATGTGATCGTCGGCGATACGTGCAGCGCACTATGCCTAAGTTAGACTATCGTTGGGCATAGGTTGTGAACGCCGACAACACGCTAATCATTTGTTGGTATAAGTTATCTATAAGACAACGAAATGTTCTGTGTACGTTACTAATATGTTATGCATACGACCAACTCGTTATGAATACGCCAAAAACTTTTTTAAAAAACAGCAAAATTTCAGCGTACGCCAACGTTTTGCATACATTTTTATACGTTGCCATTGCTGGCTAAATCGTCAAGGTGTGACAGCGCCTTTCGGCTCGGCATTTGTAATTTTCCCCAGGGTACCAGCGATAACTCATCTATGCTTTGTCAAAAGACAACGTGGGATTTAACGTCCACAGATTAATCCTAGCAGACGGGAGACCCAGCTTTGCATCCCTCCGAGTGACGGCACACTCGTCGATTCAACGCCCTTCCTGCGACAGTTTTTGCCAATCAGACAGTTTTTAGTCAAGAATCAAACCCAGACTCAGTAGCTCAAAAGTAAATTAAATTACGTACGATTCTGTATCTCATAAATGGTGAGGGTAATAAAAGTTGCTGCAAAACCTTGTACTTGGAGGGAATGCCAGCCTCATTAAGCAAAACAGTTGTTTGCATATTTAAAACCTGGAACACATGGGGTGTGTTCAGCTTCTGAGCATCTAGCTAGCACTTGCTGAGCCAGCCGTTCCTTATCAATAGTTTTGAATGGAGTACCTGCTTGAGTGCTTCAGCCACTTGGCGAGCATGACGAGAAACTTAACTGAATTTTCCTCGATTACCCTATCCAAAGAGATTCTTTCCAGGTTTCTGGAAGCGTTCCAACCACCCTTACTGGCACTGGTAAACATTAAAGGTAATATCAGGGATTTGTAATAAGCAGCAAAAAAGTTGTTCTTGTAAAGACCATCTTTATCACTTGAGCTTTCCTCCCAACTTATTTGGAACTTTTCAGATTTCTAATTGGAAATGTCTCCTTAACCAAAGCAGCAAGTTGACATTGCTGATTATTTTCTTCTGAAAACAAGTTCCTATGACTGTGTATCCATACATGCGTTTAGTTTGCTGCAAATAGTTTGGTCCAACTTGCAAAATAATTGCTTGTTAAAATGCCAGGACCGCACATGTATGAATATCAAAACGCAAGGCTTCATATTACTCCCTCCAGATTATTGTAGAACCAACTGGTCTACAAGACACTGAACAGGTTGATGGGTTCGCCGCAGGTCTGAGGTCCGTCCGGGCAAGCAAAACCGGCGAGCCAGCTCGATGACTTGCTTACGGAAGGTGTTCTCATCGCCATGCTTTCGTGGGCGGCTCGGAAGTGTGAACATGCCTCTTACGGAAGAGTTCCGGCCACCCTCACTGGAACAAGAGCTGGCAAAGCTGCGTGCACAGATCGCTCTGATCATCGCCGGCAAGGAGGGTGTGTGTCGGAATTTCCTTTTCTCTCTTCTTTGTACGCTGGACGTGGAACCAAATTTGATCGCTTCTGCATTCTAATCTAAATGGATTTCTGATCATCTAGTTTTAATTCATATCGATTGGTGACATTGGCTCCCCCAGTTTGCATGCGGCAGAATCTGTCATTATCAAGTCTTGCTTTAAAGGACAGACTTCAAAAGAGAGCATAAGCTTAATTAGTGTGCAGGGCCTTTTTTGTGCTTGCATCGATCAAATTATTATGACACTTTCTGACAGAATGCATTTTGAAAATTATGCAGATTTACTCCTTTTAATGGCTGCTCATTTTTTTATGTTACTGTCCTAGTTCTGTCAAAACGGGAGTAGTTTTTTGTCAGCTGTATTACTGACGTGTTATGGGTGGGCAGGAATCATCCCAGCTTCAATGCCACTGAGGTGCCCCCCAAACGCTCCAGCGGAATCGAGCGGGCTCTCTTGGCTCATCGGCTCGGACAATCAGAGCGATGACAGCGAAGATGAAGACATGCGGGCTCCGCCAACAAAAGTACCGGGTCCACAGCCCTCAGCAAGCTTCCCATCGCACCTGAATACTGTAGGCCCTCGTGCCCAGACGTGGTGAGCAGTCCTGAGTGAATTACATTGGACATCGTTTGGTTCCATCAAACGTGAGATGCTGCATCATGTCATTAGGCATTCTGTAACAAAAGGGAGTAATGTTTATGAAAGTGATGCCGTATCGTTGCAGGTCATCACGGCAAATCTCTGGCAAGCTGGCACGCGTGGAGGAGTCTGCGAAAGACCCGGTCCAGCTCATCACAAAAGTGGCAAGGCACAAGTTTTCAGCATCTGAGGGAACGAAATCGGAGCAATAAATAGAACCTCGACCCCTCCACACCCCACCTTACACTTCCCCTGTTTAAATTTATAATCACCACATGACAAAGTTTTATTGTATTTAAAATTCCTGTGTGCAAATCCATGCTTTGGTGCAGTGTTGCCGTTTGTCGACTGGCAAAGCTTTAGACGAAGGCAAAGGAAAAAAAACCAAAAAAAAAACCCCTCCTTTGCAATACAAGCTGTGTTGGGAGTTTGGACAGGATCCTTGTTTGTGTGTGCGTGTGTGTGTTGTCATTTCACCTCTTGCTCAGTACCTACAGCAGTATGTTTTGTGCAATAAGAAAAAAAAAACAAAAGAAGCCTCTACTGACAGATTATAGTTCTAGCGGCACGACGCGATGTACAGCGATTTGTGGTATGTGCTCGAATCGTCGAAGCGAGTACTATGTGACCTCCGGTAATGTTACAAAATGCCACACATGCATTCTCATTTCCTGTACCCATCAATGTTACTGTTTGAATGTATATAATCCATCACAAAAGAAAAGTTTTTTTTTTTCAATGTGTTTTTAATTTCATTCAATAAAAATCACCTGTCAGTATAACAATTGAAAACAAGGTTACCCAGCATGCCCAAAGGGCACATCGTCCACAATAAGTACATTTTATACAGTTCTTTACCCCAATCAAAGTTAAGTGGAATTCTAGCAAACAAACAAAAAAAAAAAACCCCAAAGGTTAGAGATTTTTAAAATCAAGAGACTTTTCCATGTATGCATAGGTTAAAGAAAATAATGGCCAGATGTATTCGCAGAGAGTTTCTGAATTGTCTCGCCTTTTCGGTTTCAAACTGGGACGGTGGGGTATAAGGAGAAGATGCTGATTCGGTGTTCAATCATTTTGCAATGAAAACGGTCTCGGATGGTGCCTTGCTCGATAAACAACAAAACTAGCTAAACTGTGACTTTTCAACTCATTCCGCAGCAATGTGATGAACACTTATCCCGAGGCAATACTGCATTTCAAATTCGAAACAAGTTAAGTCAGGGTAAATAAGAATGCTGGGATTTCTAACCTCTAACCTTCATGCTTTAAGGCTGATATAACCAGTCCTATCACTTAAATTATATAAAATAGTAAGAACCCACTCCGCTCCTAAATGTACTACGCTAAAGTACCAAAAAAGGGAATTGGCAAAAGGCTGTAAAGTTTGAACTCTACCCAAACAAGGAGAAAAGCTCTTTTTTTGTAGAAATACAACGGCTCCCTTTTATTTATTTATTTATTCCCACCCCAGCACCCCCCCCCCCACATACACACACACACACACACACACACACACACACACACACACACACACACACACACACACACACACACACACACACACACACACACACACACACACACACACACACACACACGAGCCCAGTTTGCGCCCGTCCATCTGCAATGACCGCTCCTGACAATACTGTAAGGGCAAGGAGTGCATGAATACATCTTATTTACATCCAACGAACGCGAAGCTTTTCTAAGACATGGAATACACCGACATCATGCATCGCTTTGAGCAGTGTCGGCGAAGTTCCTGCGCCGTGGCCTACCCCTTATATGGCCGTCCCAAGACAGTTTGCACGTACCTCCATTTTGTACCTGAGGGATTTTGTACCGATGGCTCAACATAGCCATTTAACTCAAGTTTGTCCACCAGGAAGCTTCACCGCACACACGTGCAGAATGATCTATGAATCTGGGCCAAACGTGTATTAAAAAAAAAGAAAAAAAAGGCTACGCTTTAGCCTTGAAGAGAAACTGCCCGGAAGGAAGAAGGAAACGTCATCCATCGTTGCGAATAAAGCCGGAATCGAGAGGAGAGCAGAAAGATTTCGACTTAACACTTAAAATATTTTGCAAAGCAACTTCATAAGAGATATTTTGACTCCAGAAACAACAAAAATAAATAGGCGTAAAGACCCAATATCCCTGCTTGAACATCCACACATGAGGAGATTTGCATTGAAAGGAGGGAAGCGCACAATGTTCACAGCATTTCCTCTGTACAGAGCTATCATTGTGCCGGGCTCGGCTCGGCGTAAAAGTAAAAACGAAAAGCCTCAAAATACCATTTTCAAGCAAGCAAATCTGAGGTAAGCCTGATGGTGAATGTCAATCCACAAGAACATTTTTCAAGTTTCTCACATCGCGATTTGTTTCTTTCCTTTTTAAGAATTTCTTTTATTTCCGCGTAAAAGGAAGAAAAAAAAAAGTAGTCCTCCATCACAAAAGTAAACCTTGCAGTAGTTTCTGAATTGGGAGTGTAATGAGTCTTACGGGAGATGAATGATTTTGGAAGGCTGTGGCAAGAAGGTTATAAGTCTCGTGATGCAAGAGCGATGCTGAATTTTTGCTTTAAAAATTTTTTTTAAAACAACGACAAGGCAACAAGGTCAGCACACCAAGGATATCTTGCTGAGAAGCAACTCTCTTACTACTTTAACCCTCCCCCAACCCAGTCATCAGTAGAGCAGGTCAACAGGACGTAACAATTGGGTTGACGAGTTCCATCTGCATTGAAATTTAGAGTGACGAAAAAAGTTGGACCTTCTCATCTTCGTCATCGTTGTCTGTGTCCTCATCACTTCTGTGTCCTTCAGCCATAGGTGTCGCCTGATTCTGCAAGCTGCACCAACTGGCTTTGTTCAGGCGCATATGCGCAAGCATGGTACGTGAGAGCAGTGTATACCCTGTGAACCGTGCCCACTCCACGAACAACGGTTCCACCACGTAGGTCATGAAATCTTTGTAAAGGGAGGAATGGGGAGTGGGGGTGAAAATATAAAGGGAGAAACTCAGAAGTGTGTGAGAATTTGTCATCCTGTGAGATGTCAACAGCAACAAAGGGCCAATTCCCTTTAGTTTATAAGCAACTGTGTTCACAAGCTCTTGCTGGTAAAATGCAATTAAACAAATGTAATACGTGTTCAGAAAAAAATGTCATCAGCTCTGGGCTGAGTCAAAAGAACAAGCTGAGGTTCACGTTCTGAATATCCAACACCCTTCATAATGAATTATCCAGGTGATATGAGACATATCTCGATCTACTTTTTAAAGGGCAATGGGGGTCAGAGCAACAGACAGATCACATGACTTAGCTAGAAGGGCACTTGGTTGAGCGCATACCTCCGCCACTCAATGCCTGATCGACGAGAACATATTGAGCCCAATACATTTTCAAATATCATGCTATATATAGTTTTTGGCTCGATCTCTCAATGGTGAAGAATCACTTTAAAAAAAAATCAAATAATTCTCGTTTCCAGATCCGGATTCGGATCTTCACTGAAATTGAATCAATTTGTCCTTGTCACATACGCAACCTGTCCACCAAATTTCATCCGAATCCGTTCACAACTTTTTGAGATATCCTGCACACAAACGAACAGACAAAGTGGTGAAAACACCTTCGGTGGCGGAGGTAATCAGACCACTGCTTACTGCAGGTTACCTTTTAACGAGGAGAAAAATGATGCCCAATTTCAAGTTTTGGCTCAACACTTAGGCTGGGCAATATTGATAATTTTTGCTTGTTTATCATCATCCCCTAAAATATTGATGAACTCGCAATATATTGACATTGCGCAATCGCTTATGCTAATGCAGTGCGACCACCCAGCAGCGATAGCTGGTGCTTGGTGGGAGTTGGTGGGGGGGGGGTTCACACTATCGGTGTTTATATAACCCCAATGATGACCCACTGCGTAATAGCTCAAATAGGTATAGCTGTTTATCATCATGTAATCTGTCCTGAAATTGATGTGAACACTTTTGTGTGCTCTCATTGAAAGCAGTGTTTGTGTCTTCGTCATACAAAAACAACATCATAATGGGTATTTCTGAACATTAATCACCCTTTTGAAGAGTGGCGAAGAAGTCGCTGTGACTGAAATCAGACTTCATCTATACTGTATGTTTAAGCAGCTGGATTTATCCATACCTGTCGCACTCTATTATTTGTAGTGGGGCAGATAACAGCAATTTTTGAGAGGAATCATGCAAATGATGATACAAGCATCAAATTTGGCACATTTGTTCTCCAGGGGATTCCAATCAAATCTGCCTGATTGGCCATTTGAAAATCCAAATTTTGAAAAATTTGAAAAAAAAAAAAAAAAAAACTTCTAAAAAGTCAAGATCACGAATCAATGTTGGATGCTGGCTGAGATTGGTGAATGTTTCAGAAACATCATCAAAGACGTTCCAAGTCTGCCATGCAGTTTTCTTCCCTTTATCGCGGAAGGCAGACACGACGTCACATCCAGTGAACGCATGGAAGTATGGGATCCCTCTAGCTTTCTCAGGCCCTATTGCAGAAACTACCTCATGGACTGGAATCCATCGTGCCTTGGCTCCTTGGCCAAAGGCAATCCACATGTTCTCAAGACCTAGTTCCTCTAAGGATGGCAGTGCAGATATTGCTATGACTAGTACGTCCGTGTAATTAGCCTGAATGATAACGGACTTGCTACCATCCGTCGTTACATCCGTGGCGTGTACAAATATTCGAGTGTCAGCTTATTCATGACAACATGGAGACACAGCATCCAGTGACTTCCTTGTGTTGCTAATGGCATCTTCTCCTTTTGTGACAATGACTGTGCTTGTCGTCTGTGCTTCACACATCTTTTCCGCAAGGAAGTGAAACAGCTCAGTCTTGTTGCTGTCATCTCGAAGAAAGCTTCTCCAGTTACTTGGGGTCTTACTGGTTCCTGTCACTCTTCTTCTGATTCCTTGCCCCCTTTTCGACCTTGCCTCGGACTTCAGATTTGACTTCTTGTACACATCAAACGCTACGTCCACCCTCTCGTACCTGGCACCATAGGATTCCACCTTTGGGAAGATGTCTTTTTAGCATAGTCATCAAATATCTTTGAAGTGCATGGAGGTAGGGCATTGATAAGTGCTGAGCCAACAATGATGACTGCATCTCCCCTTGGTTCTCTGTCTGGGATGTTCACTTGCGCTTCAAGAATTTCAGCCAGCTGTGACTACTTTTTTTTTTTGAAGTTTTTTTTTTTTGGTCAAATTTTTCAAAATTTGGATTTTCAAATGGCCAATTGGGCAGATTTGATTAGAAAGCCCTGCAGAACAGAAATGCCAAATTTGATGCTTGTATCACAATTTGCACGATTTTCTACTATCTACTACACTATTGGGACATCATTACATCTGACGCTGCGCTCAACCTCTACGGACGTGTACGTCATCCCGGCATCCAGCACTCAACCACCCCTGTGCTCATCTATTTTTTTTTAAGTTTTTTTCTTTGTTTATGATGGGTGGCATGGGGGGGGATGAAATGTGCATTGACCGTGATAGGGGAGGGGCAATCGGTGTTGTGTTTGACAATGATGTTTGGCGCTTTGAGGGCAGCATGTACGTGAGCTGCCCTTGGGGCAGCGCTTTTTGTATGCGTGCTTTGCCGTCTTGATAAAAGCTCCCCTGCACGGGTTCTGAGTTGGAGTTCAGATGTGAATGTCCTGGTGCAAATTGTGTCTCTCCTCCTCAGGCACAGGCTCAGGATTCTCAAGAAAAGACCCTGATGATGAGGCAGGAGAACTGGCAACTGAGATGGGACAAAGTTTTCTCACCATTCACATGAGAATCAAGAGGAAATGATGTTGCGTATATCTTGTTTTTCTTTGTACTCGAACTCTCGTGTTCTGATAAAATGAACCCTTCATGTCGATCTTCTTCCAAAATCAATGAAAATAGGTCTCCTTCTTCACTTTACGATACCGCACACCACATTTTCCATTATCGAATGTGCAGATTATATCATCGACTATGAAAAGTCGCGTTGGCCATTGATATTTTTTCAATATCGTTATCTAGCCGATAATATTAAGATATCGCCCAGCCCGACTCAACACTGTAAACAACCACCTTCATAGAAGGTAGTCATGGAATAAGGAATTAGCCACCATTTTTAGCCAGAGGTTCCTCAAGTACCTCCTATTGGAGGATTGAACATTAAAATAAAAAGTCAAACAAATCCTTGTGCTCAAGAAAGGTCCTCCAACAAACACATGAGGTGGTTCAAGGCTGACAATTTGATTCATAAATGGAGTTTTTACAGAGCTCATACAACTTGGTGTTAGCCTGGGCTGAAGGTTTGGAACGCTCAAAGCACTCAATAGCTTATCTACATGTTTCCAAGAGGTGGCGATCTAATCACTTGTTTTACGTTTTTAACATTTGAGATGGAAAAAAGAGCTAACTAGTGTGTGTGTGTGTGTGTGTGTGTGTGTGTGTGTGTGTGTGTGTGTGTGTGTGTGTGTGTGTGTGTGCACGCATCTATATATGTACCATATATCGGCAGTCGATCTAACAACCTCCTGGATATGGTAGTTTGGAAGAAAACCGAGGCAGCAGTTAAAATCAGTACCAAAAGTATGGCTCCTTACAATGTTCGGCCATTTGTCCAAATTTAAAAACAAAATATCCTTCCTCCACCTCCCCCTTCTTTAACTTTCATTTTGAAGAAATGTGATCAAGTATCAAGACATCATACATGCACAAACAGTTTATACAGTTTACGTGTTTATACAAACTCATTTATGTGCTGAACTGTGCACGCTGATAAAACTTACTGATCTGGATATTTGGGACGTTTTGAGTGCTCCGGTCACACAGGGGACTCACATCCACATTATATTTCTTTTCCAGATCACCTGTTGGGAGCAGGAACAAAAGGATGATAATATAAAAAATAAAAACTAGAAGGGCACTTGGTAGTGCGCAAACCTCTGCCACGCAATGTCTGATCTACGCGAACATATATGGCCCAATACATTTTTGAAATATCATGCTATACAGTACTATATCGTTTTTAGCCTAATCTCTCAATGGTGCAGAATCACTTTAAAAATTGGAGTCGTATCCAGATCCGGATTCAGATCTTCACCAACATCAAATCAATTAGTCCTTGCCAATACACCCAATGTGTCCACCAAGTAGCATCCGAATCCGTCCACAAATTTTTGAGATATCGTGTTAAATATCGTTTTAGCCCAATCTTAATCTCAATGGTGAAGAATCACTAAAAAAAAATTATCAGATCCGCATCCGGATCTTCACCAAAATCTAATCAGTTCGTCTTTGTCACACACCCAACCTGTCCACAACTTTTTGAGATATCATGCACACAAACAAACAGACAGACAGAAAGGGGTGAAAGCATAACGTCCTTCACCTTTGGTGGTGAAGGTAAAAAAAAAATCAGTTTCTCCTTGTCACAATTGCTTCACAGTACCCCCCCCCCCCCTTCCTGGTTTTGTTTGTACCCTTGCCACTCTACGTGCTTGTCAGGTTCACCATACTACTCACCCTGATTGAAGAACTCCTCACAAACACGCTCGCTCCAGCGTTTACTGATATTCCACATCCGACATGGGTTGCAGATGTCTGCACATTTGAGGGCAATCTGTGCGATGGATGCAAAGTGCAGAATAAAATTCTCAGAAAAGAAAAAAGGTTGTTTACACACAAGCACAAAATATCGCTTTGAAGTTTTCCCAATTCCCGGTGCAATCCCTGCACAACATGGTTTTTGTGACCCACAAACAGGCTGAGTAATAGTTTCTCAACTGAACCCAGAAAGTTCGGACGTAATGAAACACACCTGCAGCACCAAATGGCGGTGCTTCACATTGGCCAAGGAAAGGTCGTTAGAATCCAGGTGAGAACGAAAGCTGCTCAAATAGTCGTTTTGCCGAGTGATGTCAGTCGCAAGGATAAGTGATCCCAGGTCGGTCTCAAATTGATGTCTGCAATGGTAGTTGCCACTCGGTTATATTCAGTTTGAGTATTCAGGTATCATCTTGTTAAAGCTCTGACATCACTTAATGCAGTATAACAAACTAGTATGCCAACCGTTCAGCGAAAGCTCTCACGTATCAAATGTATTTTGCTGGAAAATTTAATGTGTTCTGATAAACTTGAATCTTTGTTATCGTATGTTTTTGAAAATGTTTCGTTTTAAAATCTTTTTATTCAGGAAGGAAGATAGGCTTGTTCATGAACGCTTATTTAAACACTGTACTTTCAAAAGCAAGAGAACCGTTGCAAGGAATGTCTTTAAAACATGACTGGGATTGAAAACTTGTACATCACGTGGGGTGGCCAGCTTATATGATTTAAAAACCACTTGTAGAAATTACTGAACATATGTATATGTATTGGTGATACATACAGTGGTGTGCAAACGTATTCACCCTCCCTCCAAAATTTTCACATTTCGATGTCACCTGAGCTTATTTCATGATGCTTTCAAATCAAACTAAACATAATATGGAGTTTTCACAAACTAGTCTTAAGTGATAACACTAAAAAAAAAATGTTGAGAAAATGTGAATAAGTTCGATTAAGAGAAAATCAGATAATTCTTTGCTGCATAAGTATTCAAACCCTTTGCCTAATTAACTATAAATCACTTCAAGAGCAAATTATTTGTTTGAAAGGTTACAAAATAAGTGTAATCGGTTTCACCTGTATGCAATCAGTGGTTTAACTTAAAAATTAATCTCCCCCACTTATCCAAGGAGGTTTAAGGTGCAACTCACTTGGTCAACCAACAAGGCAACACATGAAGACCAAGTTTTTGAAAGAAGTCAGACATAAAGTGGTGGAGAAGCACCATTCAGGAGAGGGTTATAAGGAGATTTCAACGTCACTCATTATCGCTTTGAGTATGGTAAATCCATCATTAAGAAGTGGAAGACGTATCATACCACCCAAGCTCTACCCAGATCAGGTTATCCAAACAATATCTCATTCCCTTCACAAAGCTGGCCTGCATGGACAGGTGGCAAGAAAGAAGTGATTACTGAAAAAGACATCTAAAAGCTCGTACGGAGTTTGCGAAAAAGCATCTTAATGATACTGCAGGAATGTAGAAAAAAGTTTTGTGGTCAGACGAGACTAAAATTGAACTTTTTGGTTGAAATTCAGTGTTACATCTGATGCAAGCCAAACACTGCACATCACCAAGCCAACACCATCCCTACGGTTAAGCATGGTGGTGGTAGCATCATGTTATGCAGCTGCTTTTCATCAGCAGTGACTGGCAAGCTTGTCAGGATAGAATGGACAATGTACGGAGCAAAGTACAGGAGAATCCTTGATGAAAACCTGCTCGAGTCAGCCATGAATGTGAAACTGGGTCAGAGATTTACATATCAGCGGGACAATAATCAGAAACACAAAGCTAAAGCCACATAACAATGGAGTGGCTAAATAAGAAAAAAAAATGTTCTTGAGTGGCCCAGTCAAAGCCCTGATTCAACCAGATTGAACATTTGTGGCGAGACTTGAAGATTGCAGTCCATCAATGATCTCTGTCAAACTTGGCAGAACAAGAGAAATTTTCACCTGAAGAATGGGCAAAGATTTCACAATCTCACTGTGTCAAGTTGGTGGAGACCTACCGAAGAATACTCATATGGCAGTCATTGCTGCAAAAGGTGCTTCCACCAACTACTGACCTCAGGGGCTGAATACTTTTAGAGCCAGTGAATTTTGATTTGTACGTATATTTCGCAATGCTAACGGCAACAACGGCATGTCGGCCAGCGTTTAGGCTGCCGGCAGCGCGAATAGCAACAACACCAATCACACGTCGGCCAGTGTGGAGACCGCTAGCAGTACTAACAGCAACCATAACAGCATGTTGGCCAGCATAGAGGCTGCCTGCAGTGCTAACAGCAGCAACATCAACAACAACAACAGCAATACGGCAGAGCCAACGGCACCAACATACATGACATGACGGCATGCAGTGCGGCGAGATATTTTTCTACTCTGTGAATGGCAGCAAAACAACCGGTATCAATACTCACAACGACGTTGCCCCATCATTAACAACAAAAACAACAATACGTCATTTTGCCAAAAATGCAGCCTCAACGACAGCAAGTCACGGTGGTGCCGGTAGATTTATTGTGACATTTGCTCGAATTGGTTTCATCTTCACTGTGTGAAACTCACCAGAAGGTAAATGGATTAATTGAATACTGGGAATGGCCCATGCTGCAGGCAGAAGGTTTCCTCAGTGAACACCACAAATCAATCCAGTATGCAACCAAAAATCCACCCCCCCCCCCAAGTGTTTCTATTTTGAAGCATGTTCCGAAATCATCTAGAATCCAAGTAGCAAAAGTTCCCACGGATATACTTAGCAATGCCATTAATGAAAACTCCTCAGAGGCTTGGGAAAAACTTTTTTCTTTCCCAAGAGCTTGCCTTGCTAGCGCCGGCCATGGCAGAAAAAAAAAAGGAAAATCGACATCACTGGCCTCTGTTGTAAATCAACAAATTTGCATTTCCTCTTCTCACGGTGCCGCTTCCAAAGCACTTCCGTTGAATGGCCATTCAAATACAAAGTGGAAATTGTCCACTCGATCAATTGCATCACCAGTTTCACCTCCGATTTTGGTGCGGGACATTGGAGAGGGGGTTGGTGAGGATAGTTTTATCAGATGCATCGATCACAGAACCGTCACTTGACGTGGTACGGAAACTGCAAGATAAGCATCTGGAATCTCACGCCGATTCGTCACTGCCACCTCCACCTTCTCGGGGAGATATCTCGACAAGCATGGCCGTCGCAGACAGGGCCAATAAGAGCCATTTTTTTATTTTAAAAAAGTTTTAAAATGGTTCCGTGGTATACTTGGACAGGTTTGGTGGTACCAAGACCTGAAAGACCAGACAGCTGAGTCCGTCGATGATATGACAATTAACTTTTGGATGCAATTGTGAAGACCAGTAAAAATATCATTTTGTGTGGCAACATGCCAGAAAATGTGCGTGTATTCTTCTTTGGGGCTACTCTCTTGACACTGTCCAAACTGGATGGTGGTATAAGGCCAATTGCAATTGGAATATCGTAGAAATACCTCACGAGCAAAGTGTGCATAAACAAATTGTCCACCATTTGCTCTACAAATTTTTTACTCACTCACCATTTGGGCATCGGTCTACCTTCGAGGGCAGAAGTGGCCACACACACATGTAGAAGATTCATCAGCCACTCCCAATTGAAAGGAAAAGCCATAAATATCGATTTCAAGAATGCGTTCAACATGATTTGGCGTGATGTTGTTGTTGTTGTTTTTTTGTTTTTTTTTAATCAACAAAGACACTCACTTCCCCTCTCAACTTTGTTTGGCAAGCATACTCCAAACAATCAACTTTGCACTTCAGGGATCTTCTGTTGAGTTTGATGGAAGGCGTGCAGCAGGGCTATCCTCGAGGCCCTCTTCTCTTCTCCTTGGGCATTCTAGACCTTATCAACAACTGTGCCAGCGAGTTTGATGTTTGGATGACGGAACCCTGGGTGAGAATGGTACAACCGTGATTTGGATGCCCATGACGATTTGTTTTTGCTAAAAAAAAAAATAATAAAAATAATAATAATAATAATACTGCTTCGCAATTCTGAAATTGTTCTTCTTGCGGACAACTCCATCCTTTGTAGCAACATGCTTTTCTTCTTTGCTTTGGAACTAAAACAAAGCCTTGGAAAGTGTTTTGAATACTGAGCAGTTAGAATCAAGGCGGACACAGTGTTTGCTGCCAACAAATAACCGTGGCATAGATGTCAGATTTGCTTCGGATTTGTCCCCTGACAGCTTTTCTTTCTTCCGCCAATACTTATAAACTACCGGTTGATGCTTTATTACCACATAATATTATTTCTCAGGATGATTATTCTGATTTGACAGGCATCCGCATATAGTGGATGGAAAAAGCAGGTGTTGGCATTTGCGGGACCCAGCCAAAACATCCAGCTCATTTGCATGGGACACTCCTTTGTGTATTTGATCAGTTGAAACCCTGCTCTCTTGTTCATCCTCAGAACTAGAACAGGCGAGGCTGCTAGCAACAGCTTCTGAACATTCAGCAGA
>NC_140971.1:62697585-62707585 GCF_056783735.1 Eptatretus burgeri
CATTTGGGTCCTCCTTTAGTCTAGATTTCTGTATACAAAATACATAAAAAATTTAACATTTACCAGATGAGAAATTTGACGTTTGCATGACATACCAATAAATAAGGAACGAGAATGTACTCGGTAGAGCACGTATCTCCACCAAACCGAACAATTTACATTTTGTAGCCCACTGATAAGCTGGATCTGGATCCGGATCCGGGCTGAACCAACATCGAATCGGCTTGTTCTCGTCAGCTGACCAACTCATCCACCTAGTTTTGTCATAACTCTTCCACAACTTTTTGAAACATCATGCGATACTGTATATTGTTTTTGGCTCCATCTCTCAATGGTGAAGAATCACTTAAAAAAAAAAATTATCCGATCCAGATTCGGATCGTCCTGAAATTGCAAAATTTCTCAAAATTCTCAAAAAAAATCCGAAATTGCAAAATGAAAGCAATTTGTTCTCGTCACACACCCGACGTGTCCACCAAGTTTCATCCGAATCCGTCCAAACTATTTGAGATATCATGCTATATATCATTTTTTGGCCCAATCTCTCAATAGTGAAGAATCATTCAAAAATTATTGTATCCATTTCCAGATCCGGATTCAGATCTTCACAAAAATCTAATCTTTTTTTGTCCTTGTCACACACCTAACATGATCACTGAATTTCGTCCGAATATGTCCACAACCTTTTGATATATCCTGCACACAAACAGGGAGACCAACACACAAACAAACGGACAGACAGTCAAACAGATGTTAAAACATAACGTCCGTCCACCTTTGGTGGCCGAGGTAAACAGTATACATGGAATTTTGCAATAAAAGGAACACGCGGGATGACAGAACCTTTGAGAAGGCTAAAAATATTCACTCGCAGTGCGGATTTCAAGGATGTGGTTTTTAAGGAACGTGCCTTTTATCAGTTGGCAGGTGATCGAAAAGTCGAGATTCCCGAAGCATTCCGACTGCTGACCTCCAATGATGCTTTTCCAGCACAGAGTTGTTCTGAGAAACAAATACTTGATAAAGTCATATTGGCAGAAAAAGGACATCAACAAATGATATCAGGCACATTTGCAAGGTTTGTGTTGTCATCATGTTTTTAATAAAATAAGATTAAAAAGAAAACAGAAATAAATTAATTTTCAAATAATTATCACACTTTTTTGAGAATAGCTCTCCCCCCCCCCCCCCCCGCCGCATTAGAATATACACCTTTTCCAAAACCACATTTTCAATCCGTGTCAGGCATGAACTTTCCGATTCAATTTGCCTGTCACTCACAAAGTACCTGGTAAAGGCTGGCCAAATGGTGATTCGTCTTCACCAGGAAGGGCTGGTTCACCCCAGGGTGATCCACGTCATGCGCAGAGGCAGCCAGGAGGCCGACCATTACATCCCAGGGGGTAAGATGAGAAGCGAGCTGTGGGGCAAAAACATGGGCACTTCTTAAGTTATTAAACTCTCTCAAAACATATAAAACACTCCAAAGCTATTTTTCAGAAAATCCCAGCGGAAGAAAATCATGCCATGGCCATTTTCAACCCATTTCACAGTGTGTCAAAGTTGGAGCATTACGGAAACATAAAGAACTCGTGTGAACTTTAGGATACGAAGAATAAGAGGACGGAGAACCAACCACTCCTTTCATGTCTTCAGATGCATAGGGCTGCCAAAGTAGTTTTTCCTTAGCTCGGGGGCACAATCCTGGATGGGTCACCCACCACCCAAACGCAGGATACTCAAATGACTCATTCTTTCACAGTAAGCTGGTACTCATTCTGCCGACCTCAGAAGGACGACAGGCTGAGTCAAGCCACCTGGTGTTATTTTAACAGCATGACAGAGGCTCAAACTCAGAATCATAAGACCTTAAGCCACACGCCTCAACCGTTAAGCCAACGCCAGGCCCGTGAACTGTACACTGTTTTTTTGAAAAATTTATTATTAAAGATACATTTCTGTCAAGTTCAGTGCAAACTTTGTAATGCTTCTGACAATTCTCGTGATGGTGTTTTTTGTCCTTTTATAAAGCACAATCTCGGTGGAGTGGCAAGCACATAATATAGTATTATAGAACTGAAACCTTCAATAGTGTGATGCTGTACGACGTACGTGGCAGGCATTCGCAAGCCGGGTTCCTCTGTGTCCAATGGAGAGATTTTTTTTTTTGCAGTGACACACCTAACTGGTTTACTCTGATGCTCCCTGCCACCCATATACAGCAGCTGATGCTAAACAGTCTAACCTGTCAGTGACCAAGCACCATCTTTTATCGGCTCGGTGCCAAAGTTGGCAAGAAAAGAATACGGCGTTTGGCAAGGACTACCGAAACACATTCTGTCAAACAATATGAACACAAGAAAGACAAAGGAAAACCTTAAAAACAAAATAACAACTGGAACATTCGACGATGGTGCAATTCCCGTCCACCTCCCTCTCCTCCCATCTCCCCATCTCCTCCTATCAAAATACCCTTTTCCCCTGTTTTGTGGAATTTGTAGACAAAATATCAGTTCATGGAAGAGTGAAGTGACGGAAGGTAAAAATGTAATTAACTGCCAGTGGGACACAAGGATGGGAATGAACGAACAGGAAAAGAGGAGAAAGAAAGAAGTGTGGGGGTTACACTTGCTATGCATTCATAGGGGAGGGTGGATCAAACTGAGAAAAATGAGCATTGACAAAAGGAAGATAATTAGAGAGTCTAATGAGAGAATGAAAGGAGCGAGGTAGAGTGTCGGGAAAAGGGAACGAAGCTGCAGAAGAGACAGTTAGGGAGAAGAGGCATTCGTCTATGGAACATGTACATTGGACGGATTTGGTGAAACATCCTGCCAATATATACGTACGTAATAAACAGACGCTCCGACATGATATTTTGTCTCTTGTTCTTCACTGGATTTAAATAAATAAATAAATCTGTGTCCATGGCACTTTGTGTTATTATCTTAATTGTCCTCTAATTGCATTTTACAAGTTCACATTTCAGCATAAGTGGCAGTATGCCATGGAACACCAAGATTACTTAACTTACATCAACAAGTCCTTGAATAACCACTTTATCATGAGCAACCAGAATGCAAACCTCATTGTGAACATGGCATTGGTAGTGAGAAAATGGAAAAAAAATTAAAAAAAAAAACACATTGAAGCCAAATAATGAAATAAAGGAAGAAGCTGAAGCAATAGAAACAAAAGATTACCTTACATATCATATTGGCAAAGAAAGGCAAACAAATTAAAGTATTCAAAGAGAGACCAAGGGAAACATATGTGCACATTGTCCGTGCGTGCCAAAACATTGGAAGTTGCATCAGAGAAAACCAAATAAACATGTGGAAAAGACAAACTGATCTGTTCAAGCCAGCATTGTGTAATAGCACAAAAGAGGTGGTGTCGGGGTTGGCCCGTTTCACATTCCCAACTGAACGGATTCACGGTGCAGGGAACCCAAGCGTTGAAATCACACATACTATCCGCACTTGGTCCATACAATTGATGTTAAAGTACGCTGACGTGTCCTCATGGCATTCCCACATGCATTATAGGTAGAAGATCTTCCACGAGCCGAAGATCAATGGACAAGATTAAATAAAAGAGTAACCCGATGTGGATCGAATACAGAAAGGCCTTCAAAAGCACCCCACGCTCGTGGATGATACAATGCATGGAACCATACTAAAATTGAACCCAAATGTAATTAACTTTATGGAATGCAATGAAACACCAGCTTGACAATACATCACTCAGAAGGAAGAATTCAAATTCAAATCCCAGATGTTAGGATGTGACGACGTATCTCGTACATTGCAAGGAAATAATACTCTAAAAGGCACCGAAATGGAATTGGGATTTAAAATTTTTTTTTTAATGTTTGTACCGGGAAATAGAACAAGAATCAAAATGGACTTCAGAACAACAGTACAAAAGCTCGTAAACAAACAATCTTATAAATACCGAGGGGACGAAGAGGGCCACCAGATCTGCTGAAAAATAAATAAATGTGTAGGGCTATTGCCAAAGAATATCTGCTCAGAACATGGCCATTCCTGAATACACCACCCCCCCCCCAAAAAAAAAGAAATCAAAGCTATTAATCACCTCTGGAGTGCCAGTGTTCAAATGAAGCTCCAGCATTGTAAAATGAGCACAGTGGGAGAAATCAAGAAACTGGATCACCAAAAGGAGACTGCTTTGTGTCCACAAAATATTCCATCTAAACCAGTGTGTCCCAAGACTCCACCTTACCAACATGTCATTTGAGGAGAAGGGAAGGTAGATTGGGCATCCAAATGAAGTTTAAATGTCTACACTATCGTGGAGGGCAGTCCCGGTCTGAGACACATGTACTTGCGGCCCTCGTGGTTTTTCACTGTTGTTCACTATGTTCTGAGTATGTTTA
Source organism: Eptatretus burgeri (assembly GCF_056783735.1). Lineage (NCBI taxonomy): Eukaryota > Metazoa > Chordata > Myxini > Myxiniformes > Myxinidae > Eptatretus > Eptatretus burgeri. The sequence continues at coordinate 62,701,988 of NC_140971.1, forward strand.
CTTTCAAGTTTAAATGCTTTACACGACATATGGTCACCTGGACATCGCATGAAGTAGGTAGGATGTAATGACTTTAAATGCTTTTTCTTTTGTATTGATCTGTTCAAACCCCCCATTGTATTGTTAATGTTTATATCATGTAATATACAGCTCTTTTAAAATGTTAAAGTTATCATCTTAGCTTGTAATTGCAGGAAAGAGGCTTGGTTGTTTGAAGGTCCCGAGCCGCCCCCCTCCCCCCACTCCGATTACCTTAAGTTTCCCACCACTGACCTCGATATGTGACTAGCTATGTATATCAAAAGCTCAACAGATCATAGAATATAATGTGGGTCTTTTGGAGATCAACAGATCATAGAATATAATGTGGGTGAATATAATGTGGGTGGCAACAAAGAATTTGGAGGGAGAACACATATCATGATAAATGCCAAAGATCAAGGAAACCATATAAACGGCTTTGACAAAATGGAAGGACCGAGACAATGGACAAGTGCGTTCGGCATAGGCAAAGGCAGTGGCTCCGGTCACCACCTCTCCAGGTGAAAACACCAACGTATGCACAAAGGCATCACAAAATCAACAGAGTAATCATCCTTCGAGATACCTGGACAAATTCAACATCCAGGTCCTGCAAGGTCATGGACACGTTGAGCTATGTGAGCAGATAAAGTACTTGGGAATATAAAAGAAATGACATCATTGCAAAATGAAGTATCAATAACCAAAGACTTGGCTCTGAATGCATCGGAAAGAATTAGAAGAGCGCATACCTCAGGTAGAGCACATACCTCCACCTGGCTGAACAGTTTACATTTTGTATCCCACTGATAGGCTCGATCTGCATCGAAGCATTAACCAAAATATAATCGCCTTGTTCTTGTCACATACCCAACTCATCCATCAAGTTTTGTCATAACACTGAACAACAAATTTCAAAATTTTTTTTTTACTGGAGATGTGTAAAGTGATTAAGACTAATTTGGGTACGCTGATTTCAAAAATCATAACCGTTTTGCTGTATCACGTCAGGATTTTCAGGAACAGAAATATTCCCATTGCCTAGAAGTCAGGATTTCAATGAAATTTACATATGTCTTTAACATGTCTATTTCGTACAATTGTTGTTGACTTGTGTTATATTTCTTTCTTTCAGATAAAGATGAGTAGGCGTTCCTGTACCAATCATCCTGACAACTTCTGTTATGTCTGTGGTCGGTATACCAAAAAAGATCAACAGCGAAGTATATCTACAGCAGTGAAAATGAAGGCCGCCTACTTTCACTACTTCGGGTGTAAGGTGGGGGACCAAGAACAGAGCTGGGCACCACACATCTGCTGCACAAGCTGTCACACAACCTTGACTCAGTGGTTGGTGGGCAAGCGCGCGAGCATGCCATTTGCGGTGCCCATGATATGGCGTGAGCCGCAGAATCATCATGATGATTGTTATTTCTGCTGCACAAGCATCGCCGGCTTCAACAAGAAGAATAAAGGTCACATCAAGTACGCTGACTGCGTCTCTGCTCGTAAACCTGTGCCTCATGATGACGAGAACCCTGTTCCAACACCTCCAGCTGATCAGAACATAGCTGTAAGCAGTGGTGAAGAGGATGGTGATGATGAACCTTTTGAACCCGACACTCAAGAATCACACCTTCTGAACCAGGGAGACTTAAATGATCTTGTAAGAGATCTCTCGCTGTCAAAGGCGAAGGCAGAGCTGCTTGGATCAAGGCTGCAGCAGTGGAATCTACTTGAACCTAACACCAAGATATCCTTGTTCAGAGCACGTCACAGAGACATGGCTGAGTTCTTTGAGATGGAAGACACGATGACATTCTGCAGTGACATCAACGGTCTGTTGAAAGAACTTGGGTGTGATCACGATCCTGCAGACTGGCGCCTCTTCATCGACTCGGGGAAGAACAGCTTGAAGGCTGTTTTGCTCCACAATGGCAACGAGAAACCATCAGTCCCACTGGCTCACGCGTTCGGCATGACAGAGACCTATGAGACTATGTGGCAGCTGCTTGATTCCATCAAGTACAATGACTTCAACTGGCACATCTGCGGAGACTTGAAAGTGGTGGCGCTGTTGTTAGGGCTGCAGTCAGGCTACACGAAATACATGTGCTTCCTTTGTCTCTGGGATAGCAGAGACGACAAGAATCACTGGACGAAGAAAGATTGGGAAGAGCGAAAAGAGCATGTACCTGGTCGACACAACGTGAAGCATGTCGCCCTTGTCGACCCAGCCAAGGTTTTCCTTCCACCACTCCACATAAAGCTCGGCTTGATGAAAAGTTTTGTACGGGCAATGGATCTGAATGGGCATGGGTTTTTATACCTCAAGGAAAAGTTTGGCAACACCTTGTCGGAGGCCAAGATCAAGGCTGGTGTCTTTGTTGGACCGCAAATCCGACAGATTATGAAGGATGAAACTTTTCCGACAACTCTAAACCCCAAAGAGCTGGCAGCGTGGATGAGCTTCAAAGCTGTGACGGACAACTTCTTGGGGAACGAGCGCGCGGACAACTATGAAGAAATAGTGCAGCAGCTGCTGGAGTACTTCAGGAAACTTGGCTCCAGGATGTCCCTGAAAATCCATTTCCTACACCAGCACCTGAACTTCTTCCCTGACAACTTGGGAGCAGTCTCGGACGAGCACGGCGAGCGATTCCACCAAGAGATTTCACTCATGGAGACGCGTTACCAAGGGCGGCACAACCCGAACATGATGGGCGATTTCTGCTGGTTCCTGCATCGTGAAACTGACACAGAGCAGCACAAACGCAAAGCCAAATGCCTAAAGCATTTTTAATTACATTCTAGTGGAGTTTTTCTGTAATTTCTATAATTTTGAAGCATTCATGATGAAATAAATGAATAAATGAATTTTTGTAAATTTCATTGAAATCCTGACTTCTAGGCAATGGGAATATTTCTGTTACTGAAAATCCTGACGTGATACAGCAAAACGGTTATGATTTTTGAAATCAGCGTACCCAAATTAGTCTAAATCACTTTACACATCTGCAGTAAAAATTTTTTGTTGTTCAGTGTAATCCGTCCACAACTTTTTGAAACATCATGCCAAATATCGTTTTTGGCCCGATCACTCAATAGTGAAGAATCGCTAAAAAAAAATTCTCGGATCCGAATCCGGATCCATATCTTCAATGAAATCAAATAAATTTGTCCCCGTCACATACCCAACCTGTCCACCAAGTTTTGTCCTAATCCATCCTTAACTTTTCGAGATATTGTGCTATAGATCATTTTTTGTCCCCATCCCTCAATGGTGAAGAGGCACTTTTAAAAAGGTTTTTGGATCTGGATTCGGATCTTCACCAAAATCGAATCAATTCATCTTTGTCACACACCCAACCTGTCCACCAAATTTCGTCTGTATCCATCGATAACTTTTTTGAAATATCCAACTCACAGACAGACAGAGAGACAAAAAGACAGACAGGGGAGGAAACATAACCTCCGTCCACCTTAGGTGAAGGAGGTAACTACATAAGGTTAAAAATACCTGGACCTCAAAGATCACACAAATTGAATTTTGAAACTGAACAAAATTGACCTCATCCCAGACAAAAGTCGGAGCGATTCGGTCGACATAAACGAACAATGACCAATTGGGAGTGTTCATAAACAAAATCAGGAAATATCATCATGAACAAGCTACAACTGGAACCTGTCCAGGACTCCAGTGACACTTATTGAAAATAACCTTTCAGTCGAGACGTCTTCATGGTGGAACATTGAAAAATGTTCTGACGTTTGAGCTCAAAAACATCACAACCAGGTCCTTGGAGCAAAAACCAACAAACAGACAGTGAGGGGTCCCTGGGACGGCCTCATTCCCCCTTCTGTTATAAGTAGGGTAAGTTAAAAGTTGACATGTGAGATTAACAAAAACGTCACAAACAACCCCATCTTTGGCAGTCATTTCATATCCACCATCAAACAATGATATATTTGTGGGTAAGAGAATGCTCCCTCATATAGCCATTATAAAAATAGCTGCCCCCAAATTACAAATGTCGACTGGTAAACCCATTTATTCTCCATATTGTTTCTTCTTCTTGAAAAATTGGCGAGATTAAGAAAAAAAAAACAACAAACAACAAGAAGAATTGGATTCAACACCAAGGACTCTACCCTTCTGACAATGCCCACGTGAAGACGGACAGACAGACCAAAAAAAATAAAATAACAATCCCTGCTGGACCAAATGCAAACAACAAAATCATGACGACTCCATGGTGAACGGGCTATGAAAAGCCACCAGCTTCCAGGCAATGTTTCTTCTTAACCACTCACCAAACCATTCCCCGAAGAGTCTTCTCGCTGCAAGTCAGCATGAAACAAGGACAAACAATATTTTGTGCTGACATTATTTTTTTTGTTCTTTCTCCCTCTCTCTCCCCTCACCCTACCCTAAAAAGGGCACAAACAACATGCCCAGCTGGTGTGGCGGTTCAGTCTTGACAAAGCGGCACACCAAAACGGAACCCCAAATTTTCTTTTTTTGCAAAACCAACAAATTTCCTCGATGCATGCACAAACAAGCACAGCAGGAAAGAAGGATGTGGGCATACATTCAATGAACAAATGTGACAAGAAGGAAGGGACTATATTCTGTGGCACTCATGCTCTTTTCATACATTTCAAAGCTCGATGGTTCAAAGGCCACTTGAGAGATATCAAAATGTATGAACAGTGTCAACAAATATGATTTTCGAATAAGTTCCCCCAAACCGACCACCTCTGCAAATAACCAAATTGTGAACTTAGAGGAGATGAATGTTCATTGTGGCGGTGTAGCATGTCATTCGTCTTTAATGCTACAGGAATCAAACTCAAGCTCTGTAGTTTCAAACTCAGATGCTTATCTCGCTGCAGCACATGTTGGGAACAAAAAAAAACTTTCAACCAAAGAAAAGGAAAAACGAACCACATCAAATTAGCCCAACACATTTTGAAATAAACCCAACAACAGAAGTGGCACATTCTGATCGTGCAATGATAGGACCTGTTTTTGTGGTGAAGTACCTTGCATAGGGGAAATAGGGGAAACAACATGATGATTGATGTGCACAGCAATGTACCAACGACACGGTACATACAACACCGGAGCACATCTGCTCACCTTTGGCTCTTTGAGGTAACAATTCATGGCCTGTGTGACATCCGCAGCATGCACCGCATTGTGGAAGGGATTCTGATTGTGGTAATCATCTTGCAGCATCACTGTCGTTGCATGTGTACAGAAAAAAAAAAGAAAAGATTAGGATATGACGGTTATCCTGAATTTAAACAAACAATGTCCGACCACGCAATAAAATGGAAAAAAGAAAACATACATGATCATTATCAATGGTAAATTAATTTACACTGTCCATTAACACATGAGGCCCCGTGAGGAGGAGTGATGTAAGCGGCATTTTTTAATGATATGATGATGATAGGCTCGGATGATAGGGTAAGGGTTAAAATAGTGCGATATGGCATTAACTCCAAAATGGCCGATGTGTCCCTCACATCCTTCCTCCTCGCAGCGCCTCATATGTACATATATAAATG
>NC_140971.1:62710085-62720085 GCF_056783735.1 Eptatretus burgeri
CATCAACTCCCAAACACGAACAAAGAAAAGATCTCCTCTTATCTTTCTCCCGCCCTCCCCCCGCTCCCGGCGTGACTCATGACTCATGCCCTCGTGCTCCATCCCCCGCTCAGCCACGGGTGGGAGGGAGGTGTTGACGTCATGAGTCACGGGACGGCAGGGTTCTTCTTGCTCTTCGCAGAAGAGGGGGAGGGACGTCTCCATTGTTCTTTCCCCAACTATTAAATCGATCTGCAGCGCATCTAATCGATTTCTGAACATTTAAACAATGAAAGGTGAGCAATCTCGGGAACAAGCACTTATCGACATAGCTGACTAAAGGAACCTGTATGTTGTGTGCAATCGAATTCCAAATTCGTAACAATATACATATATATATATAAAGATTTGGGCGGTTAGGAGTTCATATGTTCGAGAAAAAAGGCGCATCCAGCAAGAAATAATAACTCAATATACTCTGCTCGTCTCGTAATAAACAAGCAAGAGCAGACCTTGTCTCAGGCGATTTGCCATCTGCTTCCCAGTGGGCTTCCTCAAGCCACTCGACAAAATAAACCAGAATCTTTTTAAGTCCGATCATGACTTATAAAATACTGTCCTCTACCTCTGGTTTTGTAACATTTGCAGATCTATCACACACGCTCTCAATTACATGTTCACATGGTCTTCACAAGTTTTGACAAAACTATCTCTGGTCAGTCAAGGACTCAGATTAAATTTCAATTGGAGACAGCATCTGTGATCAGCATGTGAAGACCTTGAAACTCTTGAAACAAATTAAGTTGTGCAGCTGGTGGATTTCAAAAGGGACGTTGATCATGCATTGGGATAAATAAATAAAAAAAGAAGTTTAATTTGGTGCTAATCCAAATCCTTGATGACCCAAGAATGACAAGTTTTGTGAGGTGCATGCTTATTAGACTTGCCCAAAAATCGGCGAAGTTTCACGAGGTCCAAATCAAAGTGACGGAGCAGGTCGTGCTTGTGGAACAGGTGACATGTCAGAGTTACCAGCTCATTACCTGCAAAATAAAGACATTGGAAAAATTTTCAAAAATCTCAAGGAAGCTTCTGACCCTTCCACATTTCAATAATCACAAAGTTTGGCACCAGCAAGGTACCAACACAGCTACGTCTCTTGTTCAATGGTGGGGCTTTTCTCCTTACCTCTGCAAACCCCATGTCTATGTTTCTTCATGTCTATGCAAACCAAACGGACAGATGAGAAATCGCTCAAAACGCTCTTTTCACATAGGAAACACAAAACGATGGTGCGCGGCCACAAACACGGCAAACAAATTTGCTGCTTTACAAGGCATTTCCGCCAAGATTATATTTCAACACCTTTCACAACCATCAGCTGGCTGGTGAAGAGACCCAATTGAAGCAGGCCAAATAATTCTGCCCGACGTGAAATGAAAACGAATACAACCAAAGATATCGCATCAAAAATAAAATTATTCCGCTTTGGCAAATCCATTCCCTTGCACAATTGACAACAATCGAGTGATGAACTGGAGATGGCACAATTTGACTTTTCAAGCCTATCAGTGGGTAATTCTTTAAAAACAGAGATTGTGAAAATACTTCCCATGACATGGCATCAAATATTGAGAGAATAACAGCAGCTAACAGAATACCATTTCAAACCAGCACATTTTAGTCATAAACACTAACAAAATCAAGGCTCATCGGTCAACCAATATCAGGCGCTAACGATGACTTTGGGGCTACGTGGAAGAAGGGAGAAAATGGAGGAAAATAATTTGAGTAAGAGAAAAAGAAGAAACATCGACATGGGAGTTGCAGAGGTAAAGAGGAAAGACCACCATTATTTGTGCATGTAATATGTAAATGGTTTTTAGGTTCCATATACCTTGTTTAAACTTTACTATCTTTAATAATTTCAGGTTCCATAAACAATCAGATCCCCAGATCAATATATAAAGGGGCAGGGTGCAAGTCAACTTCAAAAAGGGCACTTGTGAGTCGGGGGGTGGGGGGGGCATTAACCTGCACAAGTTGGGGGTACGAGGGAACGAACCTCGTTCAGTGCAAATGGTTGTACCAGATGTGCATAATTATTTATATATTTCAGAGACGTGTAGCACTCCACTTTTCTCCAGCCTCAAAACACGTCGTTGACAGGTATTTAAAGGCTGTAAGCCAGAATAGTGGATCTCAACGGGGCTTGAGGCAGTTTGGAAAGAAATAAACTATATTCAGGGTGCTGTACATATTTTCAGGATGGCAGGGTGACGCTTCAGAAGGGGTGGGAGTATTCCAAGAGGGGTGTCGTGGAATGCCCTTGGTTCATTTTAACTATGGGTCTGCTTGTAATTGAAAGAAAGAATTTTTTAATGCTCGTAAGGTGAGTGGGAGTCCATCCATCCATCCATTGGGACCATACTCTGCGCAGAGCGTTGGTGCGGCCTGAGCAGTCTCCTTGGCTATTGGGCACAATCCTGGACGGATCACCACTCCGACACAGGATACCAGCAAGCTGGTACCCATTTTGCCGACCTCAGAAGGATGACAGGCAGAGTCAACCCCACCTGGTGTTAATTTAACAGCTGAGTGGGATTTGAACTCAGGACCCTGGGATCCTAAGCCCACCACCCTCACCATGAAGCCAACACCAGGCATTGTGGGAGTAACCATACACATTTAATTTTTAAAAGGATATACATTCCCACAAGTAAAAAAAGAAAAAGGGTTTTGGTGGGGTTTTAAAAGGACTGATGGATGAGTCACAATGCCAAGGAGCTACTTATTATAGCATCTTACAAAATATGATGATATTTAAAAAAAAAACATCTGTTTGCACGCACATTCACCGTCTCTGGTAGCTGATACCTTACCGTTGGTTAAACGCTCAAAAAGAAAGGTGTCAAAATCCCAGTTTTCAACCTTGAGCAGCATGCACTACAAAATGGGAGACAACAAGAAGAACAAAAGGAGAACAATTTGTCATATACAAATGAACGCACGAGCATTGTGTGTTTACCCAGGTGGTAATCGAGGAGTACTGACTTGCAGTGTCAACCTGGAGCTCACCTTTGCCTGTCCAACGTAATCCTTGTCCAGCATGTGAAGAGAAGGCCGTCTTGGCCGGCCATTCAACAGCTGACCCGCATGTAGGTAACGCTGGCAGCTGAAAAGTCGACGGACTCTTCTTCGCTGACATTCTCGTCCACTGCTGGCACTTCCACCTGTCATGCGTAAAGTCAAATTCACAGCATGGCTTAGATCAACGTTGGACTTTCTGCTGCAAGAGCATACTGATGGCATCCTGAAGTAACATAGGGATCTCCATAAAGAGCCTGGTCTTATAAACAATCCCCCCCAACTCCCTACACCACTAACTGACCCCCGTATTCCAGGAATTTCCCCCTTACAAAACACAGTTCCCCTGCAGCATTTCCCCCCCCCTCCCCATCTAAATCACCTTTCTGATACTTTTCTCCCAGTGGAGTCTCCTTAGTCCTTCCAGCTCAAAATACCTTTTGTCCCCAAAAGCCACATCTGTCTGAAAAGGTTGAATGAGCCAAAACTCACTGACTCATCAATCCTGGTTCAGTTCAACACATCCGATCCAAATACCCAGCAATGTTCATGGCCTTTCCAGCCCCATTGCCAGTTCCGCCATCACACCCTGGTGTTACCTTGGTTGAATTGATCTGCCCACAGCGCATGCAACATATAACTCATCTGCATCTCTGCATGCTCCTAAGCATGCATGAGCAATGCAGACTGAACCAGAGTTTTAGCATTGTGCCAAGACTGACATCAAAATTGGTGTGCATTCTCATCTCAATGACCTGAGCAAGTGCATAGACACATTATGCACACACAATATATGGATTCAACAAAGTAACACATTGTCCCATGGTACCTCCAACACATAATCACACACCGTTTTCAAAAGGGAATGCGGCATCTTTAATGCTCACCCATTGGTGCGATTGGCACAGCATGCTTCCGTAGGGTGGCACACTCGTGGAGGAAACGCCTTGCCTTTTAAGCATCATGACAATGCCAGGTATTATAGTCAGATCAGTGTTTTAATCCAGGTTTGACACTTCAAAAGTGAGTGTGCTACCTCTGAGCTGTACTGTTAGCCCAATCTGATGGGATCATTGTAATTCTCCTGAGACTAGTTCAGTTTCCAGTAGCTCAGACTTCACAACATCAGCACTGCCACCTACATCTAGATTTGAACCCATGACCATTTGGGATACCAGTTTGGTGTATTCACACCTCTGCCACTCCAATATTTTTGGGTTACAGCGGCTATCATCATCATCATCATCATCATCATCATCATCATCATCATCATCATCAACAATGGTTCTGTACAGTGTGTCGGTTCTGCCGAAGCAGTTTCTTGGCTCGGGTTTATTTATTCTTTCTTCCTGGATGGGCTGCCACTCTGACGCAGGAAGTCTGGGCAGGTTTTTGGAATTTGGCCAGGGTGACGCCGATAACTCACCGACTCTTCACGAAAAACATCGTTGGCTCTTTTATGTCCATAAACTAATGCCGACAGGTGAGAGCAGGACACCCAGTTTAACGTCCATCCGGAGGACGGCAAGCACAATGATGAATCAACCTACCTGTGAAACACCAGGACGACAGTTTATAGCTGGGTCAGGATTCAAACCCAGGCTCGGCAGCTCACAGGCGAGTCTGTGTCCCTCCAAGCCATCATGCCAGCCCACACTTGCTATCATATTATTTATATATTTTGACAAGAAACAAACTAGTTCAAGGCTGTTCTTCACACACTTGCCAACAAATACATCTGGCATTCAAGAGCAGAGTGAATTAAAAACAGAAAAGTTCCAGTAAAATGTACTGCACCATTATTTATTAGGGGAATCTCTGCGAATCTCAAGCACAATCCCCAGAGAAGTACACGTTGATTCACACACTTCCAAAAATAATCATGAAGCATAAAATAGACACATTTTCAAAATAGAAATGTTTAGCAGATTATTTTGTTCATTACTCATTTGGTGTTGCTACTTTACGTACGTTCCATTCAACACATAATATGGACAGTTTGACGGCAGGAAGAAGAAGAAGCGGAATTTGCACTTTAATGTAGAATTCCTCAACTTTAAGGTCAACTTTCTCCAAAGCAGCCAAGCAGTAACCGAAATGCATTGCAATCCTCACGATCAATTCAAGTTCTGATCATATAGCAAGTCATCCTTGCTTGGTAATTAAAATAGTGTAGGCAAGTAATGTTCTCACTTGGCGATTCAATAATCAAATTAGAAGGGCACTCGGTAGAGCACATACCTCCACCACGCAAAGACTGATCCACGAGAACATATCGGGCCCGTTACATTTTTTGAAATATTATGCTATGCAGTACTACATCGTTTTTGGCTCAATCTCTCAAAGGTGAAGATTCACTTTAAAAATTAAATAACTCTCATATCCAGATCAAGATTCTGATCTTCACCAAAATTTAAGTCGTTTGTCCTTGCCACACACAGAACCTGTACACAAAATTTCATCCGGATCCATCAATAACTTTTTGAGATATCCTGCACACAAACAAACAAACAAACAAACAAACAGACAGAAAGGGGTGAAAACATAACCTCCTTCACCTTCGGTGGTGGAGGTAACGAAGAAACCTCAAATCATGAGTGGTAGCAGACAAACAACATGCCTCTTCAGTCGGTTGCAGATGTCGAATCATTAAGCAACAGACGAAGGGGTGGGGAGGGGACAGTGAAGGATGTCCTGAGAGTGGAGTTATGTCAATCTCGATTGGTCATGACATTTGTGGAGCTGTGTTAAAAGAAGATTAACTTGACCGATCTGTCAGATTTGAAGGGAAATGTTTCTGTTTAAAACCGTGGTAAGTTTCATGCTCAAGGGACCTTATCTCCTCTTCGACCAACTTGGCTCCAGAGAGAGAACAAACTAGAGAAGGCCTCATAGGACAGAGGAGTTCTCATCTTGACCAGGGAAGATGTCCTAGACCAGATCAAGAGATGGCCCGGACCAGAGAAGATCTCTTCGACCCGACCATAAAATTGTATGGTGAAATTGAATCTTGCCGGTATGACCGGTGACCCCATATGTCAAACACTGACACTCCAACATAAGATCGAATAAATAAACAAACATTCAACCATGAGTGAGACAGTCACTTGTGTGGAACAACAACTACTAAAACCAACAAAACTATCCCAGAGCAGATGGAGAAGAAAAAAAAAAAAAGGAATAGAAAAAATATTTTGGTTGCATTTTTGCTGATCTACAGTTTGAAAACGTCTAACAGTGCAAGTATTGTCTCGCTGAACAAATGTGGATGATAAATGTAAAGTTGGAAGTCATAATAGTCTTGGCTCACCAAGTGACAGGCGCACCTCCACATATGGGAAGGATCCTCGCCGCTGACTCGCTTGGCTCCTCACTTTCACATCTCCTGAGGAAAAGATGAGGAAACTGAACTACTTAGGCAAAGGAAGCAGACAACTTCACTGGGCTCAGATATTTAAAAACAAAAATGTTTACCAAAATAACCCAAATAAAGAACACAATGGATTTGCCGACTCTCCCACGTCCGTCGGTCTCGGTCTCGGTCTCGGTCTCGGTCTCGGTCTCTCTATCTCTACAAATGAATGCACCACGAAGAAAAAGTCAGATTTTGCAAACCTGTTGTGTCTGTGTATGCAAATAGGGCAAGGATCGAGCTTTTAATCCAAAGGGAGCGAATCCAAAAATACACAGGGACGTAGCTTCTTATTTTGTACGCAACACATGGCTACGGGTAGGATCGTTTTTCTGGGGGTGCAGCTGTGCCGCTGATGCAGTGCCCCCTGTACGTTAGAGCAGGAATTTAGAATTTGTGCCAAGGTGTTGGCGATAACTCGCTTACTCTTCGCGAAGGACACCGTGGGATCTTTAACGTCGATAAACTAATGCCAGCAGACTGGATGCCCAGCTTAATGTCCAGTAAGCGAGTACAGCACACAAATTGATTAATCGCCTTGCCTGCAAAACACCGGGATGGCAGTTTATACTTGGAATATTCGGGAATCAAATCTAGGCTAGACAGCTCAGAGGCGAATGTGAATACCAGTCCGAGGGATGTGGCTGCACAACATAGAAGGAAAGGCTCTTTATGTAAGCCGATTTGTCACGATGAAGATAATTCCTGCCCTTTTGATTTTGTAGACTTGTAATACTTTATTTCTGGAGAAACCTTTAACCTTTTCAGAAAAGGCAATCCTAAACGTGCAAGGATGGGTTCGGTCTTAAAAATCATTACATTTAGATACTCGTGATATCTGTTTGTTGGATACAGTATTATATAGACCAATTGTGCTGTGAAGTTGAAGGATGAGGAGAAAAATAAAAATAATAATTACAATTTTTTTTTTTAAATCACAAACATTACTTTTGCATTTGAAACACTGTCAAATGTCCAAAAGTAATAAGAGTTAAAGATGACCCTCTGTTAATGAAAGCGCTCCTCTAAACATTGTGATCGTGGGCAATGGTCTCAAAAGTATCCAAGTGACTGAAACAGCACTCCAAGTGTCAAAAGTTTCCAAAACAGTTACAATCTCAGCTTGACATGACTTCACTTGACTTGACTAGCTTCATTTGTCCACTGCAGGATGAAGACCTCCCTCGACATGGCACACCCTGCTCTACTCAATGCAATTCGAGGCCATTATACTCCAGTAGGTTTTTCAATTTCATCTCTCCATATCATCGTTCGTCTCCCTCCGCTTCCTCCATTGCCTTCTCTCAGGTTGCCAGTTTGTAATTCCTTTGGTCCGTCGGTTGTCCGCTCTTCTTGCTATGTGTCTTCCGATTTAGAATGAATCTCCTTTTGTCCAAGAGAGCATATTTCCACATCTCCTTGCATGGTGATCCATTTTTGCTCCATCTCCTTCGTTAGGCACCACGTTTCACTGTCACAGGTCATTGCTCGGAGAACATACTCACTGGAAACTTTCCTTTCCGGACGCAGTTTGATGATCATGATGCTATTTAATTTTCCAAATGCTACCAGTCCTGTAGCTCCTGTACAATGTACATCTCCTCACTCCTTCAAGGTTATCAGCATCCCCTTTGTACGAGTTGTCCGAAGTAAAGGTAATTGCTGATTTCTTCAATTTCGCAATGATCAATGATCAATGATCAATATTAAATTTTCAAGAAACTTTTTCAATTCAAGTTCTTCAAAGCTATTAATTAAAAAAAAAAAAAACCTTTTGGGCGAAGACGATGGGACCGCTATGACATCACATGTGACAAAATGTGGTAACATTTAACATTCTCATTGAAGTACAAATGCAATGAAATAGCATGAAAACCATTTTGTTGATTTCATAAAGAAAAATATTTTCAGAATTCATTCACTCTGTGGGTACAGCATGTTATGAACCCGAGTATTCTGAGCTGACGAGTTGCTGGATTATCAGGCTGGGAAATCGAGGCATCAAAATATATAAACTGGCAATGTTGCAAAGGTGGAGGCTACATACAAACGATTGCTTCTTTAAACTTTTGTCATTGTCATTCAACATTATCATCCCCCCAAAAATAAATCGTCCTCGGAAGCACACATACCAAACAGGCTAGCGGAAAGGCCAAACTGGTCAATCCCAGGCAAAATGTACAATCATGGTAACAGAAGTATAGCCCATTTCCATTTTCAAACAGCCTTTTGGCCGTCGACAACCCGGGGTCAAAATGGGATGTCCGTCTCTCTCAATGACAACACCACCACTCAACACAGTATAACCACCTCCCAGCAGCCAGTTCTGTATCATGCACACGATCCTCACCAAGCATGCGCACGTAAATGGCATCCTGGTCAGAGCTATCGAATGATATCGCTCCACGCCTCTGAAAAACAAGAAAAACAGAACGAAAAATTGAAACTCATCTGGGATAACGATGGTACTGTCACGACCACTTTTAACCTTATCTTTATTTTATTCGATCAACAGCATAAAGAACATTCTGATTGAAGATAAAGAACATCCAGTTTACTTTGTGGGATCAAATTTTGTTTTATGTCCTTGACTACAAAGCGTGTAAAGATACTCACCGAATGAACGTCTGGAATGTCCCCTCTCCCCCGCTCATCCCATCCCCTTCTCCTATGAATGAATAAGCAGAACATACTCCCCCACTTCCACTCTCCCCCCCCCTACCCCCACACCTTCGACATTCCCTGCATGGAGGAATCAGCAAAATGCTCGCCTCCCCCCCCCCAATCCCATGAATGAATCAGAAGAACAGCACCCCTTACAAAATGCAACACATGAATGAAGCAAGGCAGGATGACACTCCAAGATAACAATTAAACAATTACTATATTTTATACACAAACTGTCAACACTCTTTAACCCATTCTCCCCAAAATCCCAAAATTATCCTGAAATGTAACATGTCTGATTGTTTGATTGTTCATCACCAGCTATGCTGCAAAGCCTTGTGGGTTTATGCTTTGTTATCTGAGGTTGCAAAGGTCACACACACGCACGCACGCATGCACGCACGCACGCACACCACACAGTGTCAAATTCCCTGTTTGCAATTCTCAGTCAGAAACACAACACCTACTGTAGTTCAAACCTCAACAAACAAGTATAAATCTGGAGGCTGGTCAAATTCCAAACCACTTTCAGAAACAGACATTAATCACTATTCTTTGCAAATTCCTCTCCCCGCGACGACAAAAAAAAAAGGTGCAAACACACAGACAGCAAAAAGAACTGGCCCAAAGTTCAGTGATCTAAGAAGCGATATTGCAAAATCCAAATTAATAAATACAGAGACAGAAAGACAGAAAGAGAGAGGGAAAGAGAGAATGAGACACAAAGAAAAAGAGAGATGTGTGTGTGAGAGAGAGAGAAAGAGGACTCTCCAGCTGGTGTTGTACAAAAGATCGAAGATGTGCGTTGTACAAAAGTGGAATAGACAAAGACAAAGAGAGAAGTTTCCCAAAAGG
>NC_140971.1:62725085-62800085 GCF_056783735.1 Eptatretus burgeri
ACCCCCTTCCCTCCACCCTAACCTCCCGACAAGCCAAGCCTTATACATGGAGAGAGTGCAGTGGTGTGAAGTGGATATGCAAATCAGTGATACTAATCTGAGAACAGAAATCAAACGTTGATTCAATTTGGCAGAAGGTAAAACAAAGAAGACAAAAAAAAGAAGAAAAAGAGCAATCAGAGATTGCAGACCCACACCAGGACTTGTTTTGTGTGGTGTATTATTGTTTTGTGCCGCTACTCCAGGGGTCTCCATCTGGCCATCTCCCAGGCAGATGCCTGGTCCATCCCCTCGTTGGACACAAAGTCGGACCAGCTCCGACCATTCCGATAGTCCGACCACAAAATCTGACCAGTCCGATAGTCAAGGATTCTCCGAAGAGACCTGGTACCAAAGAAATTAAGTCGCCATCTCAGATCCCTGGTCAGAGTCCAAGTCTCACATCTGCAAAACAAGACTGGAAGCACCAAGGACCTGAAGACTTGGACTTTGTCCAACCTCACAGGTTCTGGCAGTGCCACACCCCATGATCCAGTGAATCCATGACTCCCCAGACCAGATCCGATCCAGATGTCTGTTGAGCTCTGACTCGCAGCCAGCAGAGACATGAATATCACTGCCAAGGTAAGTGAATCTCTCCGAGACTTCAACATCCTCACCACAAACAGGCACATACAAGATGTCACTGAAAGCCTGGTTCTTACTTTTGACCCGTGAAGCCCGTTATCCCAGGGGCTCCGACTCCTCATTCAGCACCTCGAGGACCCCCAAAAGGATATCTAGACTCTCCGCAAAGATGACTGCATCATCTACGAAATCAAGGTCAGAGATCTTGACATTCCCAAACGATGCACTACAGCTTGATCTCTCTGACATCATCCCAATAATCTAGTCTACACAAGTGCTGAAGAGTGGGCGGGGGGGGGGGGGTGGGCAGTACACACCCCTGACGAACTTCAGTATCAACTGGAAATAAGTCAGAGATGGTACCACCACATCTCATAGCACTCTCAGTACCAGATTATGTTTCAGACATCGGATTGATTAATTTTGGTGGCACCCCATGAGGACAAAGAATCCTCCAGAGGCCATCCCGATTCACTGAATTGAACGCTTTACAGAAATCAACATAGGCTGCAAGCAGCCCCTGCTGAAACTCTCGTCTGCGTTCGGTGAGGACCCGAAGAGTCCTCACCGAAGAAGGTGATATTTCAAGAAGGGGATCTTGAAATCCCCCAAGACTAGAAGAGTATCTCACCTGGGGCACTGATCAACCACAGACTCGAGCACAGCATAGAATGCATCCTTCACGGTGAGAACACTCACCTCAGTCAGAGCAAATACAGAGACCAGGGAAATGACACCCAAGGAGCGATGAATCCTTAAGTCTCATAATACGCTCGTTGACCAGTGTTACCTCAATAATTATCATTGGAGTCAGCTTATTGGACACAGCTACAGCAACGCTTTGGGCATGGTAACCATCAGAGCGACCAGCTGCCAAACCATGTGACCTATCAATTATTCCTGAACAAACTTGTACATCCAAGGATTGGGGAACATTTTTGTGAAGTTTCCCCTCGATCTGCCCAGCCGTTCTGGAGAAGAAGATTTTTCAAAGGTTTTAGGATTAATCCAATATGGCTGCCAAACCATGTGACTGATGATGTCGTATGTGTGAACCTTTTGTTCCTCATGGACAGGTGGTCATACTTGTAAAGTTTCAGCTTGATCTGTTCAGCCGTTTCGGAGAAGAAGATTTTTGAAGGTTTGTATATTAAAAACAATATGGCTGCCGAATCACGTGACTGATGACGTCATGATTTTTTTTTGATGGACCATTTTATTCCAAGACTCGCAAATACAACCTGTCATTTTGCTGACTGTAATATTAGGGGGGAGGGAGGGAAGAGGAAGAGAGGAGGGTGGAGAGGGAGAGAGGGAGAGGGAGAGAGAGAGAGAGGGAGAGGCATGGAAGAGAGAGGGAGAGGGAGAGGCGTGGGAGAGAGAGGGAAAGGGGTGGGAGAGAGAGAGAGAGGGAAAGGCGTGGAAGAGAGAGGGAAAGGGGTGGGAGAGAGAGGGAAAGGAGTGGGAGAGAGAGGGAGAGGGAGAGGCATGGGAGAGAGAGGGAGAGGGAGAGGTGTAGGAGAAAGAGGGAAAGGGGTGGGAGAGAGAGGGAGAGGTTGGAGAGAGAGGGAGAGGGGTGGGGGAGAGAGGGAGAGGGAGAGCCGTGGGAGAGAGAGGGTTGGAGAGAGAGGGAGAGGGGTGGGGGAGAGAGGAAGCGGGAGAGGCGTGGGAGAGGGGTGGGAGAGGGGTGGGAGAGGGGTGGGAGAGGGGTGGGAGAGGGTGGGAGAGGGGTGGGAGAGGGGTGGGAGAGGGGTGGGAGAGGGTGGGAGAGGGGTGGGAGAGAGGTGGGAGAGAGGTGGGAGAGAGGTGGGAGAGGTGGGAGAGGGAGGGAGAGGGAGGGAGAGGGAGGGAGAGGAAGGGAGAGGGAGGGAGAGGGGAAGGAGAGAGAGGGAGAGGAGCGGAGAGAGAGGGAGAGGAGCGGAGAGAGAGGGAGAGGGGTGGGAGAAGGAGAGTGGTGGGAGAGGGAGAGGGGTGGGAGAGAGGTTGGAGAGGAAGGGAGAGGGGCAGGAGAGAGGGGAAGAGGAGTGGAGAGAGAGGGAGAGGGGTGGGAGAGGGAGAGGGTGGGAGAGAGGTATGAGAGGAAGGGAGAGGGGCAGGAGAGAGAGGGAGATGGGCGGGATTGAGTGGGAGAGAGAGGGCTTGGAGAGGGGTCTAAGTGGCGGGAGAGAGGGATATGGGTGGGCAAGAGAGGGATAAGGTGGGTGAGAGAGCGATAGGGGTGGGAGAGAGAGAGGGATAGGGGTGAGAGAGAGAGAGAGAGAGAGAGAGAGAGAGAGAGAGAGAGAGAGAGAGAGAGAGAGAGAGAGAGAGAGAGAGAGAGAGAGAGAGAGAGAGAGAGAGAGAGAGAGAGGGATAGGGGTGGGAGAGAGTGGGATGGGGTGGGGGAGTGACCTTTGATGTGACCTATGATGTCGTATGTGTGAACCTTTTGTTCCTCATGGCGAGGCGGTCATACTTGTAAAATTTCGCTTCGATCTGTTCAGCCATTTCAGAGTAGATGATTATTGAAGGTTGGTTTTTTTAACAATATGGCTGCATAATCACATGACAAATGATGTCATCAATTTTTTTTCTGTGGACCATTTTATCCCTCGATGACCCTCAAACATTTTCATACTGATCAGATGTAGCGTTTTACATGTGCAAATGTGACATCATAATGAAGGCACATATGACGTTATTAAAATAAAACATCACACTTATTCCCCATGAGGAGTACTTGACATGTGCCAAGTTTCAATTTTTTCCTTGATGTGGTTTCAGATATCCAGATGTGCAAAGGTTGCGGAGAAAAACACGAAAGTTCAAACAACTAAACAAACAAACAAATGGACTCGAATGCAATACCCTCTCCTTCGGAGAGGGTAAAAAGGAATATGGAGACAACAAAAAGAAATCTTTACATCATGCAGTGACTAAAATTGTCAAAAAATGCACAACACTCCAAATGCATCTCACAGACTTTGCCCACTCCATCCTCAACCTTTCCCTTTTATCCTCAACCTCAAATTAATTTCCTGAACAACCTGAATTAATTTCCCAGAGCAGACTGAACAACCTGATCCAAAATTTTATATCCAACCTGAAATTACTTTCAAGTTGTGTGACATAGCAAGCGATGTTTCATGGCCGTTGAGCAAAGGGACGTCATCATCGTTTCTATGTAGAACGTGGTTGCGGGTTAGAATCAGTCCCTGCAGGGACACGGTGCCACTGACGGCATGCCCCCTATAGGTTAAAGTCGAAATTTGTAATTTGCTCAGGGTGCTGGCAATAACTCACCTACTCTTCGTGACGGCGACTTCTTTAGCCCTTTGAACCCTGAGCTCCTTGGACTTTTAGCTCCCTGGGTTCTCTGGAGAGAAATCCGACCACTCGGGTATGTGGAGGTACGAATAGCGGCCGTTTTATCAGCCGCTAGGGTTAAAAGGGTAAATGTCTTTAACGTCCACCAAATTAATCTCCACAATCATTGGTATCTCCCGGGATGAGGCTGAATCTTTGGGTCTCTCACCGCAGGCAGGTCGGTGGTCTCTGTCTTCCACCGTCTCCTCTCGTCTCGCCCACCCCCCCCCCCATCTGCCTCCACCCCCATATTTCTGCAGGGCGCTCAAGGTCTGCCAGCAACCCTCTTCTGGAAAAACGACCAAAATCAAGAATCACTGCTTACAGACACGCTTTCATTCCTCTTTTTCCCCACCTTTGGAACAAACTCCCACACTCTTTTCTATCCCACTCTTCCCTCCAGGTCTTCAAAACAGCTGTTAACCACCACCTCTTATCTTCCTCCATCCAAAACCACGATATTTTCTACCCCCGCAAATCCACTCCAAACAACCTCCTTCAAATTCCCTGCCTTCCTTCCTGAAAGTCCCTGTAGTGTCCATCGTGTTTACCCTGTGTACCCCACCCCATCCCTCTCCCTTCCACAGATCTCCTCATGTCTCTGTTCCCCACTGTTTTGACCTTCCCTCTCCTGCTCCTCTTATCTCCTGCTCCCCTTGTTGTACGTTATGTGTGTTAGCGATCACCAGGATGAGAACTTGCAGCTGGGTTGAAATTCTAACCCAGGCTCGACAGCTCAGAGGTGAGTGTGCATGCTTTCAAGCTATCCCACCAACACGAGCAAAGGGGAGAAGAATCTCTATTCGCCATCACATCAAAAACAATATCTCGCTTTGTTGTTCCAGCACCCAAAAAGCAGGGGGAGGCTGTCAAAAGTCGACAAAACCCACAAGCTTGTCATAAAAATAAATTAATTTATTGCAAATGCACGAATCACTTCTTGCCTAACGAGAAAAAAAAAAGTGGGTGGGAAGACAAACCGGTGAAAAATAAAGCAGGGTATGGAGTAAATTAAATATTTTTTTTAAAAAACGGAGAAATCATTTGTTTTGAAATCTTCGGAGGAATCAAGATGACAAAAATGCAGTTGGTATCGCCTTATATGTTCTATGGCAGGTGGTTTGACACTTTGGTGTACAAGTTTATATACATAGCTATGAGAGTGACATTGCGCAAGAACAAAGTTCGTCACCAATAAAAGTATAAAAACACGGCGGTTAAACGAATCTCACGATCTGCGGTGAAGACAATCAGTGTGTAAAGAGTATTGCTTCATGCAAGGACAAGGACACAGGCATTTGAAGAATTAAAAACGACGGTTTGCACCAGAAGTTTCAATTTCTAAGTTATATTAGTTTGTGGATGGTATAAAAGTACCAATCAGTTGACATCAGGTTTCCTCTCCATCCAGGAGGTTGGTTGGATGCCACAGATCTCCAAGTCCTCCTTCTGGCAACTTACGTGCCTCGAACATTCCACATTGCTTGGTGCGGTCGACAGCTTTATATGGGCCATCCAAGTGATCCTCAGTTTACCCCCAGCTCACTTGCCCTCACACAGAGTATGCATACACATCGGTAAGGTTTATCGATGTGGCAAAGCAATTTATTTTCCAGTCCTCTTCATTTGTACGCAGCACATGGCTGTGGGTAACATCCTTTACTGAGGGCACAGCTGTGCCATTGATGCAGTGCCCCCTGTAGGTTAGAGCAGCAATTTGTAATTTGGCCAGGGAGTCAGCGATAGCTCACCTACTCTTCGTGAAGGAGATCGTGAGATCTTTAACATCTACCAACTAATGCCAGCAGATAGGACGCCCAGTTTAACGTCCATCCAAGGAAGGAGGGACATCACACACATTGATGGCTCACCCAAAAAATTGATCCGATGCAACAATAAACTTGAGTAGTATCTATTTTTTGAGAAAAAAAAAAAACAATTCTTCATTTGTTTGTTTTTTTCTCTCATTTCAATTTGTTCATTTTGAGTGAAATTTTGTTCTTAGGATTAGTCATAAGGAAACAAATTAACTGCAATTCTAGAACAGACAGGATAATCAAAAGTTCTTGTGCATGAGCGAAGTTTGTAAAATCCACGGTGTTAACTCATGTACTATGGAACCACCTCAAATGACCACCATGCAACGGAAATCGAAAAAGTGATTGTGTAAGGGTGAAGTGTGTTGCCTGTACTACAGCTTTAGGGAAGTTGTTTGGTTGACCTAGTGTTTGGCACTTCGCTCATGAAACTGCAATTGCACGTTCATGTCCCATAATACCACATGCTTTGTCTAATAACATCCTTACAATTCATGGAAAAGTGCAATGGTATCTCCTTTTAAACTTGGTTTCCTTATAGGAGAAATATGGTCACCCGATCAAAATTGGGTTATCTAGACACGAGCAAAACATCAAGACTTGTTTGCAGCAGTTACAAACATTAACTCGGGAGTACAACACGGCAATGATGGGCCAAATGGCGTCCTCACTTCCATGTTTCCAACAACTGTGTACATGCAGGATCGTGCGACCACTACTTACACTCAATGTAGTCCCAGTCAGACCCTTTGTATGTCCCTATTCATTCTGCATACAGGAGGTAACTATTTAAAAGCAATTGGTTTGATTCCCGACAGAGAATCGATCTTGGAGGCACTGAGGCGCAAGCCAAGCTCTTTATACAAGTTTATATGCACTGAAGGGGCATCTGGCATTTGGTGCTTGATTGACCAAAGCACCTTTATTTCACGTTTTTACATCAACTTCATTAAGAATTGAACTTTTTATTGTGAGGTTGACCATCCACGTGTGAAAAAGAATGCGGTAAAGCAAAGTTTGGGGAAATTGGCCCAGGGAGTTGGAAACGTATGATGAACAAACAAACAAATAAAGACTCGTCCATCCATCCATTACGAAATGTGTCACAGGCAAAAAATAGCATTCCTTTCCTCTTGCAATTCGCTGCAGACTACTGTTGTTGGACCTGTTACCAAACATGGTATACGAGAGTACAACTCTCTTATACCAAAGTTCTAACAATACCATTTTTGCCTGGGCTACATGTGTGTGTGTGTGTGCGTGCGTGCATGCATGCAACACTTTATTCCAAAGGATTCCTGCTGTCATGGAATAATTAAAATGGAACTAATTTACTCAGTGAATAATCTGAACCCTGTGTTTAAAGTTAATAGTGGATTTACTTTAAAAAGCATTTTATGCCCGTTTAATTATAAAAAAAAATCCATTTTTAAAAACCACTCTTTCCAGGAGGGAAGAGGAAGAATCAGGAATTGGAGCATAATGTAGCGGTTCTAGCATCACCACTTATATTATGCTACGGCAACAAGAACTCTTTAGAATACAACATAATGGACACAGAAGGAGCACACAAATTATACGAAGTAATACTTCTTGAAGCAATCTCATCTCAGGTCATCGATTCAGATTCAGACCAGGTCACTCCACCCTGGACTTGCTGCTTCTACTCTCCCAACAATGGATGGAGGCAATTAATAACAGTCATGAGATTAGGGCCATCTCTCTGGACATGTCTTAAGCTTTTGATGCAGTCTGGCATCCTATCTTGCTCTCCAAACTATCTGCCTATGGAATCCAAGATCAACTCCACCTTTGGATTGCTGACTTACTCCACTCTCGGAGACAACGTGTGGCTCTCAACGGAATCCTTTATTCTCTTCTCCTTGTCAAGGCTGGAATATCCCAGGGCAGTGTTCTAGGCTCCATCCTATTCCTAATCTTCATCAATGATCTCACCGATTCGCTGGAAAATCCTCTTTATGTCTTTGCTGATGACTCCACTCTCTGCCATGACATCCCTCATCCTTCGGACAGACAGTCAGCAGCCTCTTCCCTCTCCTCAGACCTTGACAAAATCACAAACTGGTCAAAAATTTGGAACATGTTTTTCAATTCTGCAAAATGCCTCACACTCACCGCTCTCTCTCCAAAAGGAACTGCACCACAAATCCTCTCATCTACTTTCTCAACAACAGTCTCAAAGAGGTTCAGTCACTCAAACTCTTGGGTCTCACTCTCAGCAATGATCTCTCTTGGGCAAGCTACGTTTCAGGGTTGGCCTCCAAAGCCAGATGCCGACTGAGCATCCTCTGTCGTGCAAACCCCTTCCTTGGCACACCTGAGCTCCTATCCACCTCCAAAGCTTTTATCCGCAGCTCAATGGAGTACGACTCTCAACTCTGGGTTGGTCCCCCTGCCTCACATCTTGCTCAGCTTGACGTCGCAGAAACAAAGGCTTTCGAGATCATTGGAATCTCTCACGATGAAGCCGAGTCTATGAGCTGATTACTTCGCCATCACCGACAGGTTGGTGGTCTCTGTTTTTTTCTGCCTCATTCCTGGTCTTGCACCCTCTACTTCTCCATGCTCTGCCCCCACCCCCACCCCAAGTATCCGCAGGAAGCACGCGGTCCACCAGCAATCCCCTCAGTGAAACTGCTTGAATCCAGAACAACTACTCAACTCCACTGATTAATTCCTCTCTTTTCCTGCCTGTGGAACCACCTTCCACACTCTCTTCAATCTCATTCTTCCCTCCGGGTCTTCAAGACAGCTGTTCACCATCAGCTCAGGTCATCTCCCATTCAAAGCCATGATCTTTCCTTCAACCATTAAACCACCTCCACCCCTCCCCAAATTTTGTTTATGCATCCATCTTGTCCAACAATTGCATTCTCCCTTAACCCTCATCGATAACTGCATCCCTCGTTTGTCAGTCTCTATCTACCTTCTCCCCCCGCCCTGCTATTGGCATTTCCCCTTTCTCCTGCTGTTCCCTTTGTTATATTGTATCCTGTTCTGGTCTGTGCCCTAGCTCTTCCACAAGCCTAGACCATGTATAAAATAAAATTAACAAAATAGAAAAACATAATAGTACACAGAAGGAACACACAAGCAACAACATCCACAGCCACTTTGACATCAGCATAAACAACATCTACATGTAATATAAAAGATACCTTTTCACATGTTTAACTTCATTTTTACATCCTCCTTGAGACTCACAGATATACATGGAATACGTTTGTGAAGTGAAACATGCTGTCTTTAAATTGAATCCATCAGCAAAGCAACGGGTAGGTACAGCTAATGTGTATGTACTAGTGGGGCATGCCGGCACACTGCAAACAACTACACAGGTGCATCTTCTGGTCATACATAATAATAGACTTCATATATTTGATGAAGTGTATTGTGCTTGCATTCTGTAAGCAGTGAAATAAATCAAGAAAATCAAGAATTAGTGATTAGAATGAGCTCTTTATTTTAAAGTTTACAGCTATAGTCGTGTTTCATATATATATATATATATATATATATATATATATATATATATATATATATATATATATATATATATATATATATATATATATATATATGGCAAACATTCTCAAATAAGAGGTGGAAGAGGTATGTGTTAGCGTTGCCTTGCAAACAGTTTGACTGTAAGCTTCATTGTCTTGGTCTTGGGTCATGTGATCCGCATTGAGCATACTGAGGCTGCACTGGCCGACTTTTACTCACGGATATTTTCTCTTCGGCAAATCTGACAATTTTTCCTGGGATATTGGCTTTGAGTTGCATCAACATGCAAATTTCAGTTTTCTCCACAACCTCGAAGGTACTAAACATTTATATCAGTGAGTGAATGAGTGAGTGAGTTATTGAGTTAGTAGTTAGAAATATATATCCTATATACACATACACACACCGGGTATATGTCTGCTACAAGCTACCTTACTGTGAATAATAAAAAAATAATAATAAACGCTTCAGCCCAATTTCAAATTTGGATTAAAAAATTAACTCTCTGAGGTGGTCCACCTATTCATGAACAAAAATCAATGGTTCCCATTCGGCCTTAGTTATTTTATAACTTGGTTTACGGATCCGCCGACGGTATATTTGCCGAAATGAAATATAAATATAAAACACATTTTTAGCCTTTTATATTTATACATTTTCTGCCGAAGGTGCAAAAGTTTCAAAACCCGAAATGTAAACGTCGGCATTTATTTTCAAAATATAATTTCGTGCGGCGTGTGCCAAAATGCCGAGTCACCTTTAACCGAGCGGCGCAGTAGAACTGTGCAGTCGTCTTCGGTCATGGCATCTGAGCAGTGGCCAGCGTGGTTCAGATTGACTGTGGTTTCTGGGGCAAAAGTGATTGTTAAGAAGTATGTCAGCGGTATAAATGAGTGACTGTATTGGTGATTTAATCACGCAAAATCTTGACGACGAATATTCTGGCCGAACGATTGCATTAATTCAGTGCAGCAGCAGGATGATTCGCAGGCTACTCTCGATCATGTCGATTTTGTTTCCATCGAAAGTTGTACACTGCTGTTCGTATTGAAAGATTTCGATACCAAGTACGTCAAAGTTTCCCTGCGAGATGCTGATATTCAGCCTTCAACGGACCAGAAATCAGCCTTTCATGTGCTGGTGAGGATGGGGAAACGGTACGATCAGATGCCCACTGAAAAATAAAAGCTGGTTATGGCTCTGATTGACCGTTTTGAGCGTGTTGACTCCGAGTAGGCACCTTTTTAAAATCATATCCAGCACTATGCACTGGTGTGCACGCCCACATCTACGACTTGGACAGTAATTTTCTCAGCATTGTTTCCATTTGTTTGATGATCCAACAGGTTCCCATAAGAAAAACATGCCAGACTATATTGCAAAAACAAGTTTTAATCCTTTATTGTTTTTCACATCAGATGATACAGTGAACAATGGCTTCCTGCATTTGAATGGTTTTCCATCTTCAATGTTTTCTTAGATCCTCCTGGTCCGGGATTTATATTTATTCCCCCCCCCCCACCCAACCTACCCTTGTCTTTTCGATGGAATATCCGAAAAAAAAAATCATAAAAATATATAATTTCTAAAAATTGAAATTATATTTATATTTATATTTCGACCTACCGACCCTACATTTTAGCTGAAGAACTGTGTAAACCAAGTTATAAAATAACTAAGGCCTTACTGGAAAGTATTAATTTGAAATGGAGGGGTCAAACCATATTTGGCAATTGAAGACAATGCAAGTTCTGCAATTCAAGTTTTACATGGAACAGTAACCACAGACTGATTAAATTCCCAAAATCCTGGTTTACGCAAACATCTCAACTCTTTTCTCCCATCTATGGAACCACCTTCCCCAGGATGTTCTACCCTACTCTTCGTTCCAGGGCTTCAAGCATGGAGAACTTTTAGTTGTAGGTTACCATTTCCTTACCTGTGTTTACTGTGTTTCTCTTTTCTTGTTCATTCATTCCCTTGATTCGAGTCCAACTGTTGCCCAATAATCAGTACATACCTAACCTCGTTCTTCCACGAGCATGGATATTGTGGACCATAACATTTTTGGATAATGTTTTTTTTTTAGCCTCATGGTATTTTGATGGAAAAAATAAAAAATAAAAAAACACCATACATACTGTTTCAACATGTTCAATTGTAAAATAAATATATATGTTTTCACTCCCTTCTAACACCACTATCAATAATCCTCTCCATTCTCAAATGCCATGTCCTTTCATACCCTATCCTCCATCTTTCTCCTAAGTTGATACAAGGTGTTTTGCCTTTTATAAGGAAAGGAAACAGTGGTTGGATTTCAAAGTTGAATTAAAATGCAGCAACACTTTCCAACACGACCATGAAACTTTTGCCGAAATGTATTTGCTCTATATTTAAGTAATGAGCAATAAATATTTTTTAGCCATTCTGGCGATGATGACATCAAAGAATTGATGACATCATTTGTCATGTGATTAGGCAGCCATATTGTTGCATTTTGAGCCATTCAGCTCGAAGCAAACAATCATCTGGAATCTGGAGGTGAACAAGCCTGTGCTTCCCACTTGCTTCATCCCAGCATATTGCTACCTCAGTGGATGCAAAATCTCCTCTCCTCCCCCCCCCGTCCCTCCACCCCTCTGTTCCACTCTCCCCCAATCACTTCCCTCAAATCTCTCAGAGTGTCTTCATTCTGTCTCCCAGAGATGCACTCTAAAGGGCACGCAGCACAATGCTAAGGCTCCTGTGATATTACCATGGTGCCGACATGACAATTTACTCAATGGCACCTTCGGGGACAAATCAAACTACGGCGCCGAAGCAAGTCAAGCCTGTCAAAGAGTTTGCTTCGGGCATTCTCGGTGTTTAAATGACTCGCATGCATCGCTGGTTCAAACAAGCTGTCAAAGAGATTCAAGGTCTCATACGGTCTTCCGTAAGAGAACGACAAGCAAGCCAGTGCACTGTGGACACATTCAAAAACTCACAAGCGGGTGAAACGTCGATTTTGCAATATCCTTACTGAAACCTTCACCGGACTGTCGAAATTGAAGATGCACGTTGAGGGAACAAAACCACAACTTTTGTCAATAGTGTGGCCTTTTATGATGAATCCAAGAAGATTTACCACAAAAAAAAACAATGATATTTATACTGACACAAGCCAAGACATCTGCATGGCCAAACAAAATAAAAAACGAAAAAGCATCTCAAAATGCAAAGCTGTGCACATCAGATTTTGTAATTGATGACTCATCACATTTAAGTCCTTGTAATGCCCATGTTGTAATGTTCCCATGTTCCCCACCCCATCCCTCTCCCTTCCACAAAACTCCTAATGTGTCTGTTCCCCACTGTTTTGTCCTTCCCACTCCCGCCCCTCTTGTCTCATGCCCCCCTTGCTGTGCGTTGTGTGTTTGCTCTCATACGAGTCTCGACAAGGTATACAAAAAAACAAACCAAAAAAAAAAAAGCTCAATTGGTGAAAATGATATGGTACAGACAGACATACTGAAGCTCAATAAATAATGAAACACCAGACACAATGTAAAAAAATTAAAAATAAAACGTTTGTCTCGTACTTGATGCACTGCAGTGGAGCCAATAAGGGCTACTTATCATCACTATGACTTTGACCTTTCAAATTTTGACCCAATTTTTAATTATTTTCTCCATCTACTCATAATAAAGGTTTGGTGAAAATTTGATGACACACGTTTTAGTGAAAACACACACACACACACACACACACACACACACACACACACACACACACACACACACACACACACACACACACACACACACACGCACACAAAACTCTGCCTCCCACTGTGTGGGGAGGGTGTGAGGCTAGTAAACATTTTATTACCAAATAACGCACACAAGAGCATTCAAAGGCTCGTGGGCTTGAACATGCATCACATTCAGGACAAACACAAAGGTTGACGTCAGTGTTTGATTTTTTTTATTTTTTAATACGTTAAAGGCTCCAGTCACAGACTGCACAATCTTCAATGGGGATAGGCCTCAAATGAAAGAAAATAACAGAAGAGCTATAGAAAAGTGAAGAAAAGGAAAAAAAATAATGTAAGAGTTTAATTAGTCGTTAACATGAAAATTTAAGGAAAAAGAAAGAATGTAAAGATATGGAGTGAAAATGAGTAGGATAAGGACATAGCATGTGAGATTTGAACTTAGGTCACCTGCAGCATGAATTAGGGCTTCAGATTGGGAAACAAACAATACACCATCTGCGAATGTTTACCAACTGAAGGTTGCAGACAGACAGTAAACACCACAGTATAAAAACACAAACCAGTTTTTATATAAAATTTGATACCCATTTATGTACTTATTCTGTGCTGGTGCTGAAAAAAAAAACTTTTCAAGTGACTTAAGAACAATGGAGTTTTAATGAATGCAATTACTTGAAAAATAATCGACACCACACTGTAAAGTGAATGTATGCGGCACTTTTCAAATGACGTATTCCACTCCAGAATGCTCGGCACACATGCGCAGAAACCCCAAGAAACGTCGATGTTCAGGGCATCATAAAGTATATTGCGTGGCGGAGATAAGGATTGCTACTTGAAATGTCTCACAAAGCTTCTGAAAAAAAAAGCGGAAAATACTTGGAAAAGTACGTGAAAGCAAGGACTGCGTCTCTACACAACGAAAGACATGGATAACTTTCTCAGCTCACCGAACGGGAAGCTGCCCGTACTGCAAACTCCCAACCATGTGGACTGGTACAAGGCCAGAGTGGAAAGCCGCGACAGATCGCTAGTGAATGAACTGTTTATCTGGATTAGTTTCTTCCAAACACCAATGGGAAGGACATATCTGAGGCTTCTGAATGTGCAGGGTAAGATTTAAATGACGATATTTACTCTTTATAACATTAGGGGGGGGGGGAATGGGAGCTACAGGAACTGAGAGGGCTGTTATAAATACATTGTTTGTTTGGTTCCAGGGCCACAAGAGAAATTATGCCAGATTTTGCATATATTTCAAAAATTGAAGTGTGTGTGTGTGTGTGTGTGTGTGTGTGTGTGTGTGTGTGTGTGTGTGTGTGTGTGTGTGTGTGTGTGTGTGTGTGTGTGTGTGTGTGTGTGTGTGTGTTTTACATGTTGACTGTGGCCACTAATTGTATAAAACGGATATAATAGGAAACCAACAGCTCTCAGCCTCATTCACGGATATTTGTCCTATTCCTACATTTCCTGAGTCCAATTTTCATTCAGGAACAGAATCAATTATGGTTAACCATTTTGAAATTGCCACTCTTGTCTAAATGCTGGAAATTGTGTTTAAACAACTGTTTGAATCACAGATGTCACACTAATAACAGCAGGTTAAAAGTTCTCGGCAAGCCAAACCAAGTCACTGAAAATGCACACACAGCATTTGCATAAAAGGCCTCATTCAGCATTCATACGTCATTTTAAAAGTCCCGTATTGACCGCAGTCCTGAGAAGGCAAGTATGAAAAATAAACAATCATCTCGTGAAACAATGAAGATCAAGTCATTGATGCATGCAATGGTTAGGTCTCATAATTTTCACTTGGTTATTCTTTTTCAATCCGCAATCAATTTTTGCTTCGTTTTCCAGGCCTGGTCATTCTGGACGTAATAATGTTTCGTTTTAATGCAGAGCAATGAGCACACTTGAATAATGCAGCTTTATACTCATGGACAGTGTTAGGACCAGGCGCCATTTATAGCCTGAGGATAGAGAGGATGAGTGTTAGGACAGTATTAAGGCCGGTAGGGGTCTTTCAGTCAGAGAGAGTAGTTAATGCATGGAATGGTCGTCCATGAAAGGTAGTGACAGTAGAGGGGGAAGATATGTATAAAATTGGAATGAGATAGGAACCTTGATGCATTGGAGATAGAGGGGTATGGGGATGTTGGCAGGACTTGTAGGTTGCCTGTGTGTGGATGGGTAATGGTTTCTGGGGTTGGTGCAGCACAGGCATTATGAGCCAAATGGCCTCCTCCTGTGCCAAAGTCTCATGTGTATACTCATCTTTACCAATCACTTCATGACTTTACACCATCATCGGTTTTTTTTCCTAAAGGCCCGGTCACACCTTGACGTTTTAGCCAACGTATGCCGATTTTTGAATTTTTTTTCTAAAACGCTGGCACACGTTGAATACGTTATGGGTAAGTTTTGATAACATTGAGAGCACGCTGAAAAACACTGCCATACGTCGTTGTACGTTGGCTTTAAACGTTGTACTTTTTGGTTGTCCTCAAATTTTTTCATGCTTGAAATTTCACGACGTATGACTCACACGTTCCGCTACGCTGGCCACAAGTTGTATGCACGGTCTGCGATCGTTGACAGACGTCAACACATGCTACTTGTAAGTTAATCATAAGTTGAGACACGCCGAGGTAATGTTTAGCGTACCCGAAACTTATTTCTAACCTATGATTAACGTGTTGTTGGCACGTTACACGATCGTTGCCACACATCGACAGACATTACTTTTAAGTTACTCATAGGCTGAAAGACGTCGGTATAATGGGTCGTCCTTGCGTCAGCGTCCACGGCCACGGCCAGGACACTTATTTGCAGCATTCTTCAAACTTTTCTTCGGCATGACGAGGATGTTCACACTTCGATGTCTAGCTTGGCTATGATTCCAATTGTCCATCGGCAGCGTCTATTTAAAATAGTCGAGTTTGAGCGTTTTAACACGTTCAGAAGAAACGCTTCAAATTTCCAAACCCCAGCGTCAAAAAACAAAGGTGAGTGACAGCAATTTAAATCGTTCATTGTAAACAATGAAAATAGTTGAGTGGTACCGTTTAAAAGTCGTTGAGTGTAAAAAAAAAATCCAATTGTTGAGCGCAAGCGTCTACTTTCAATCGTGGAGATGCAGCCATTTAAATCGTTGAGTGGCAGCCTATGAACCTACCCGTGGACACGCGGACGCAAGGAGGATCCATCATAACCCACACCCTCCCCTCACACTCACCTACTACTGCCAACATGAACAAACTACTACTAATACTAATACTGATACTGATACTGTTACTGCTGACATGGACATCGACTCAAAAAGGAACTCGAAAACACTGTTGGGTTCCCTTTTATGAGCAGCATTTTTATATACCAATTTCCAAAACCGCTGGGAACACGTCTTTATATGGCAGTTGTAAGCTGGAAACACGTTCATTTTTTTTTGTCGACCGGAAGACGTCATTGGAATACGTCTACATACGTCGATGTGTGTTGGGACTACGTAAAGAATTGGTTCAAAGCACGTCAAATATAAGTTAGAAATAAGTTGCGCGTAAAAAAGACATTACCGCGACGTGTTTCGACTTATGAGTAGCTTATAAGTAGCGTTTTTGGACGTGTGTAAGCGTCCACATATCGTGTGTAAAACTTATCCCCATCGCATGCGGAACGTGTGTCATACGCCGAGTATGTCGTAAAATTTTGAACATGTTTAAAATTTCTTGACGTGCTCTACTTACTACGACGTATGATAGCGTACTTTAGCGTTCTACTCACGTATACCAAACTTACTCATACCGTATTTGACGTGCCCCAACGTTTTAGACACATTTTTCTTAGGTCGACATACGCTGGCAAGATCGCCAAGGTGTGACCGCGATGTTGTCACTTCCATTTCTACGGCAGTTATGATTCGAATTGTTGTGCGTCAGCCTTTTAATAGGCTACGTCACGACATCGTCGGCGATGCGTGCAACGCGCTATGCCTAAGTTAGACTATCGTTGGGCATCGGTTGTGTAGGCCAACAACAGGTTCAGCATTCGTTGGTATAAGTTATCTATAACACAACAAAACGTTCTGTGTCCATTACTAATATGTTATGCATACGACCAACTAGTTATGAATACGTCCGAATCTTAAAAAAAAACATCAAAAGTTCAACGTCAGCCAGCGTTTTACATACATTTTAATACGTTGCCATCGCTGGCTAAAACGTCAAGGTGTGACCGGGCCTTAAGGAAAGAAAAGATCCAACAAAGTAAAACGAAGACTTAAAGATCATATGGTATTCGAGATATTTAGTTTATATGCCTTGTGACACTTAAGCAACTTGGCAGACATTATTAGAGTAAAAAATAAAAACTTTAAAACAGGAAAGAATTCACTGTATATGGAACTAGTCATCACATATCGGAATAATTAGTCGAACTTCGTCCTTGAGATGACCATTTCAATTACAGAGATGCCTTCATCAAGCGAACACACAAGGACCATGCTGGAAGACTGCTCCATCAATTACACCTCACAGGAAAGATGGATGAAGAAGGATGGATGGGACAGCATTTGGAGATGGGTAGTAAAGCCTCATCCATGAAACCAAAAAGTTTTGTAAATTTGGATAAATTTGGATCAGGTTAGCTGATGTTGCAACTGCAGATAGTTCTGCTGCAAAAGTTGAAGGTATTAAATCAAATAAAAAAATTAGTTTTAAAATAAAGGCACCTTGTGTTACATGCTCTAAGGGAAATGTAATGTCTCTGTTGTGTTTGTGAAGAAAATGAAATATATATATATATATATATATATATATATATATATATATATATATATATATATATATATATATATATATATATATATATAAATATATATATATATATATATATATATATATATATATATATATATATATATATATATATATGCATAAGGATGGAACTACCAGCTTGGATAGCATTATATGAAAGACGTATATAACCGGCCAAGTGCTGTTGAAAGTGGTTTCCATTGCTACACTGCTGCCTGCTAGATACAAGTTGCCCGACGTAGGCTTTGGAAGCTTTTTTTTGAAATGCCAGGCCACCCCACTCCATGGTTATGCATCTTTCACAGACTGCAACCCAATCTGGAAGTTCTGTTTTAACTTTAATCTATTTCATTATTTTCTGGCTACATTTCAAAATCTTCATCAACTGTCTCATGGATGCCTAAACAGGGTGGAAGTGTGGTAGGTCATGATCTTTAGTCATGACCCTTGCAGAAAGTGACGAGGGGTTCATGGTCATCGTTCCCATTAAGAGGTACTAGTTGTACTCCCTTGCAGGACGGCATACCAGCTCATGTCCCAGGGGGAATTCCACTTCATGCTGGTGCACAATGGTACCCAAACAGAAAACGGCTAGAACGCGACCATGCGTTCCAGCACTGTGGACTATGATGTATGTGTTTTTGAATGACCATGAGCTTTGACCTTTGGCCCAAGCTGCATGTGTATTGATTTCACAACATTTGATGAACCGTGTGCTTTGGTCTTGTTTGTTGTTTTTTTCTTCTTTTATTGTATACAGTCAATGCTTGTGAAAGAGCTAGAACACTAAACGAATCGGGACACAACAGAGCAAAAGTAACAGCAGGGTGAAGGATAAAATAGAGGGAGACTAGGACAAATAATGCGTGTGGGGACAAATGAGGGGTCGGAGAGGATGCATGGGGTGGACAAGATGGATACAGAAGCAAACTTTCAGGCAGGAAAAACTGCAAATTTGGAAGGACGTGGATTTGTGGGAGAGGGGCGGAGGGTCGGAGGGTGGTTGACAGGGGTAGAAAAGATCATGGCTTTGAAAGTGGGAGGATCTGAGATGAGTGGTGAACAGCAAGGGCATTGATTACTATGGAAAAGTGGGGGCAACATGGGAGCGTAGAGCACGGAACACGAAACCAATATGGCATGGCGGGCCCCGGGGAATTTTGGATTCTGAGCACTTTATGGCCACTTATGCTTCCTTTACTGGGAAAATTATTTGGGGTGGGGGGGGGGGAAATCAACTTCATTCTGTGTACTGTACAGTCCAAAAAATAAAAATAAAGGAAAAGGAACACAAAAATATTGAAGTTAGTTGAGTAAGTGGTGAGAACAGCTCCATAAGTCGCAAACGACACTCCAAACTGCTAACGTTTTTACAAGACAAAAAAGCAAATAAAACATCGGAATTCCTCCGGATCTTTTGTAATCGAGTCTAAAGCAACATAATAGACTGTGAAAATGTCTGAAAATGTATAATGAAGGCGAAAACGATCGAAATAGAAAGCCTGTCGTTGTATGCTCTCCCACTGGGAGCAGGACTACAGGGCACAGATTTACATGGAATCTCAACCTTTATCTTAGGAGTTATGAGTCTTACTTTCTCTGGCATATTTGGTTGAGATCAGCCAAGGAACGGCCAAATGCATCCATCAAAGACAGACACTAAAAGGAGCAGGACACAATACAGAGCGGCTGTGGCCAAGCTTAGCTGCATAGGCCAAGTGAGTGTGGCCGAATATAATTTATTTTGTTTAGGCTGTACAGCATAGATGTGAACAACATTACCAAAAAGCATAGTATCTGTTAATATTCCTCTCGCTAAGTAATCAATCACTCATTCAAACTTTTCCTAAAATGTAACTAAATCAATTGCAAGGTAAACTGCTTCTTAAATCGTTTGTGGGTGAACAATTTTTTTTGTTTTTCAACCAGAGAAGTTTGTTGGGGGAGGGCAATCGATATGCTATCCCCCTCATCCAAAAAGTGAGCAGGAAACTTGTACGCCCCCCCCCCCATCACCCATCCACCACTGATCAATTCCCAAAATTAACGGCTGTCTTGAAGACTTGGAAGGAAGAATGAGATTTAAGAGAATGTGGAAGTCGGTTCCACAGGTGGGGAAAAAACAGAGGAACAAATGAGTGGAGGTGAGCAGCTATTATTTTGAGGAGTTTCATCAGAAGGGAGTTGACAGTTGGATGGACAATGTTTGCTCTGCATAAATTTTGGGGGAGGGGGGACGGAAGGGGGGACGACAAAGAACAAACAGAGCAGTGGGTGAAAGATGAGAAAGGAGGTGGGAGAAGACAGAGAGACCACCGACCTGTCTGCGATGGTGTAGTGATAAGCCCAGAGATTCAGCTTCATCGTGGGAGATTGCAATAATGTTGAAAGCCTTGGTTTCGATGACGTCAAGCTGAGCAAGGTATGAGGCAAGAGAGCCAGCCCAGGAGAGGGCAATACTCTATCAAGTTGCGGATGAAGGCCTTGAAGGTGGATTGGAGTTCAGAAGTGCCAAAGAAGGACTTTGTACAATGGAGGATGCCAAGTCAGCGGCTGGATTTGAAGGCCTACTTTTAAATATGGTTTACCCACGAAAGATCACGGCTGATAGTCAGTGAGATCCAGGAGTTTGAATGACTTAACTTAAGTCCAAGGTGGAGTAACCCGGTCTGAATCCAACTTGGTGATCTGAGATGAGGTGGTTGGAGAAAAGGAAGGATTTCATATCAGCTGTGATGATGGATTCCTTGATGATTGGAAGTAAGCTTATAGGTCTGCAGTTAAAGGGATCGATTTTTGCACCTTTTTGCCATGCACGCGAAGTGAAAAGCGGGGGTTAAGCAATTGGTTCATGTCTGTCCATATGTCCATAAACGTCAGTTTTTGATGGAGGAACAACTTAATTTCAATTGAATGTTGTATTTTGAATACGAATCGGAGTATGCCGTTTTATACAGTACTTTGGCTATGAATTTATCCTGATTGCACATGAGCAGAGAATAAAAAAAAAAATGACCGTTTTTACAGCCATTTTTCCCTGCTGTGCAGGGGTTTGGCTTTTTCTTGAGGCAATGTTTTATGGCCGGATGCCCTTCCTGACGCCAACCCTGGTCGCCTCTTACGACACACAGGGATATGGTACA
Source organism: Eptatretus burgeri (assembly GCF_056783735.1). Classification (NCBI taxonomy): domain Eukaryota; kingdom Metazoa; phylum Chordata; class Myxini; order Myxiniformes; family Myxinidae; genus Eptatretus; species Eptatretus burgeri. Next base: position 62,746,118 of record NC_140971.1, read on the forward strand.
CCTATTCTAACCGGGGCATACACCGGGACCAGTACACTAGCACTCATTTCGCCAACCTCGGAAGGATGACAGGCTGAGTCAACCCCCTGGTGTTAATTCAGCAGCCAACGGGGCTTAAACTCAGGACCCTGGGATCCCAAGCCACCATCCTAACCACTAAGCCAACACCAGGCTAACATGAGCAGAGAGGAGTGAGATAATTTTTTTTACTCTGTCTGTCAGTCAAACAAAACTGAAAATCATTCCAAGAAGGAAACTTACTGTTTTTTAAGGATGTTATAAAGGAAACATACAACAGGCACAAATAACTAATGTAACATATTACATTGGGTGATGTAATAAACAATGCATCAATGGTGGTAAATTCTGGAATTAATTTTTTTGAATATGACCTTTACAATCTTTATTTTATTTAAATTGAATTATATACACTGGAGAACACAAATTGCCTTTTTAACAGTTCCAATAACCTCCAGTTTTGCAGTACTTGGACATGTTAAATATGGTGGTGTATAAGACTACTTCAATTGCGCTAAACTTCCGGATGTTTTTAAAACGAAATTTCAAATCATTATTTTATTTCGATTGAAGTATATACTTAACACTGCATGGGACAACGTGTTCTATGAACTCTCTAGTTAGCTCACCTGGAATGTAGTTCTGCAGAGCTTATGGGATGGCGCATTGTCCATCCATAAACATTTATAACTTCTCTGAAACTACACACAAAGTTTCGATGAAACTTGGCCACAACCTTCATCACACGGTATGTACGAAAGTTTGTTCACAGCATTAAAAAACAATAAATAAATAAATAAAATCAGGCCCTAAGGGGTCTACTGGGGGCTACCCCCAGAAATAGGTTTTTGCTTTCTTCCCAGAAACTCCACATACAATTCTGATGAAACTTGACTACAACCTTAATCACCCATGATGTACCAAAGTTTATCCACACTATTTAAAAGAAAAAAAATTGGGGTTTAAGGGGCTTTACAGAAGGAAGGGAGGAATGCTCCCCAAAATAGGTATTTGCTATAACAATGGTTCATTGGTATATTTTGCTGATTCCATCCAATGGTGACTTCCTCCTCAGTATCATTATTCTATCAGGTGAATGTCAAGGGGTATTGGCCCTATTTATTTTGTAATGCAATGATGCTGACTGATTTCCGAGCAGATAGAAGATTACCTCAAGCAAATTAGAGAGTGAACAGAGAAGGAGGATGTGTAAGAGCAGAAGTGCAGGTTTTAGGCCACATTCACTGATGCCATTCAGTCAAGTTGCAGAATCAGTCAAGGATTACCAGAATCCTCTCCATCTTCTCAAGTGCAAAAGACACAAAATCCCAGAAAAGTTGGGTGTGACTGGGTAAGGTGGGTACAGAGAGCGAGGGAATGGGGGACACAAGATTTGGAAGGAAGGACAGTATCGAGGCATTCGGCCTTCTCAAAAGCCGAGTCGGCTGGAGTGCCATTTGAATGAGGGAAGGGATGGAAAGGGAGCATCCTCCGGAGACAGACTTAGCAAGCGCCACCAGGTTTTACAGGAGGGAGAATAGTTTGAATGCTCAATCTTGATGTTGAACAGATGTTGTTTTTTGGCTCTCCTGAGAGTGGACACACACTTGATGTGGGCTTTCTGGAATGAGCTGAGATTGCCTTTGGGCAGGTTAACTTTCCATGAGGAGAAGGCAAGTGGTTTCAGAGCAACTGCCTCATTGCAGGATTCTCTGTACCATGAGTGGGAAGAATAGGAGGATAACTGAAGATGAGATGGAATGAATCTGTGCATAAGATAATTTCCAGGCCGAGTTAATGTCAGGACAGTTTATATGGGAGACCAGACGGTCTTAGAGATGAAGTACACATGCTTAGCTTTGTTATCCTCTTTCCTTGTTTGTTTTTAACCTTTTTTGCTAAAAAAAAAATATATATATATTGTAGACAGAGATTACAGGCAGGGAGCGAGAAACACAAACACATCGACCCCCCCCCCCCCAGGGGTGGCCTGGAAATTTGAAATAAGAAGCGCCTGAAGCCTACGTACATACCGACTGATGCTGTGGTTAGCAGTTGAGCAGCTGGCACTGCTTTCTGCAGTGGGCAGTTCTGTGTGTTTCACAGACTGCAACCAAACGAAAATTCGTATTTACATTTTGATATCTGTTTTCCTGGGTTGGAATTTAGAGATTACACATAAGTACAAATACAGTATAAATATACACAAACATGCATAACAAATTATCCAGTATATATGCATCCACAAATTGCCTGATGGAAGACGGATACGACTAACCGCAGTTCAGCGAAAAGCTAATTTTGACATTTACATTACATATTCTAATATGCAACCAGAAATAAAATTCAGAAGTCCCATGTAATAATGAGGTGGCTTACCCAGTATGTAAGAAAATGTATGAAGTCATATAAAGAGTGGTCTGACCAAAGGTTGAACCAATGAGAACGATTGTTATCGATTCCAAAATATCCAACCAGTGAGACTTTCTTTAAATTTTATGTGTGTTGAAAAAAAGATATTTTTCTTTCCAGTGGATATGTTGAGATGCTATGTACTCCTATAGAAACGTACTGCACCAACTTTGAATTCTGCTATTTAGCACAAGTTCCAATTTGAGATTATTTTTCCATTTGGACTGAGACGCAGCATGAGTAATTGGAAGAATATAAATGAATTATGTCATCGAGTCAACCCTCATTGATCTGAGACATGAGTAAATACAAATCGTGCAATTGTGGGGGAAAAAAATGCTCCTGGGGAAAAATAAAACGTCTCATTTGGAAACAAAGGCAAAAATAAGATGAAGAGGAAGAAGAATAAGAGAAAAATTTGTATGAGGATGAGAAGAGCAAGATTGCGGTGAGTAAGAGATATTAGGTATGAGGTAAGAGGAAGACAGGACAAGTCGGAGAAGATAAAATAAGACAGTACGAGTAAGAGAAGAGAAGACAGTACGAGTCAGAGAAGAGAAGACATTACGAGTAAGAGAAGAGAAGACAGTACGAGTAAGAGAAGAGAAGACAGTACGAGTAAGAGAAGAGAAGACAGTACGAGTAAGAGAAGAGAAGACAGTACGAGTAAGAGAAGAGAAGAGAAGAGAAGACAGTACGAGTAAGAGAAGAAAAGAGAAGACAGTATGAGTAAGAGAAGACAGTACGAGTAAGAGAAGAAAAGAGAAGACAGTATGAGTAAGAGAAGACAGTACGAGTAAGAGAAGAAAAGAGAAGACAGTATGAGTAAGAGAAGACAGTACGAGTAAGAGAAGAGAAGACAGTAAGAGTAAGAGAAGAGAAGAGAAGAGAAGACAGTACGAGTAAGAGAAGAAAAGAGAATACAGTACGAGTAAGAGAAGAGAAGAGAATACAGTACGAGTAAGAGAAGAGAAGACAGTACGAGTAAGAGAAGAGAAGACAGTACGAGTAAGAGAAGAGAAGAGAAGAGAAGACAGTACGAGTAAGAGAAGAAAAGAGAAGACAGTATGAGTAAGAGAAGACAGTACAAGTAAGAGAAGAGAAGACAGTAAGAGTAAGAGAAGAGAAGAGAAGACAGTACGAGTAAGAGAAGAAAAGAGAAGACAGTACGAGTAAGAGAAGAAAAGAGAATACAGTATGAGTAAGAGAAGAGAAGACAGTAAGAGTAAGAGAAGAGAAGAGAAGAGAAGACAGTACGAGTAAGAGAAGAAAAGAGAAGACAGTACGAGCAAGAGAAGAGAAGACAGTAAGAGTAAGAGAAGAGAAGAGAAGAGAAGACAGTACGAGTAAGAGAAGAGAAGAGAAGACAGTACGAGTAAGAGAAGAGAAGACAGTAAGAGTAAGAGAAGAGAAGAGAAGAGAAGACAGTACGAGTAAGAGAAGAAAAGAGAAGACAGTACGAGTAAGAGAAGAGAAGACAGTACGAGTAAGAGAAGAAAAGAGAAGACAGTACGAGTAAGAGAAGAAAAGAGTAGACAGTATGAGTAAGAGAAGACAGTACGAGTAAGAGAAGAGAAGACAGTACGAGTAAGAGAAGAGAAGACAGTAAGAGTAAGAGAAGAGAAGAGAAGAGAAGACAGTACGAGTAAGAGAAGAAAAGAGAATACAGTATGAGTAAGAGAAGAGAAGACAGTACGAGTAAGAGAAGAGAAGACAGTAAGAGTAAGAGAAGAGAAGAGAAGAGAAGACAGTACGAGTAAGAGAAGAAAAGAGAATACAGTATGAGTAAGAGAAGAGAAGACAGTACGAGTAAGAGAAGAGAAGACAGTAAGAGTAAGAGAAGAGAAGAGAAGAGAAGACAGTACGAGTAAGAGAAGAAAAGAGAAGACAGTACGAGTAAGAGAAGAGAAGAGAAGACAGTACGAGTAAGAGAAGAGAAGACAGTACGAGTAAGAGAAGAGAAGACAGTACGAGTAAGAGAAGAGAAGACAGTACGAGTAAGAGAAGAGAAGACAGTACGAGTAAGAGAAGAGAAGACAGTACGAGTAAGAGAAGAGAAGACAGTACGAGTAAGAGAAGAGAAGAGAAGAGAAGACAGTACGAGTAAGAGAAGAAAAGAGAAGACAGTATGAGTAAGAGAAGACAGTACGAGTAAGAGAAGAGAAGACAGTAAGAGTAAGAGAAGAGAAGAGAAGAGAAGACAGTACGAGTAAGAGAAGAAAAGAGAATACAGTACGAGTAAGAGAAGAGAAGAGAATACAGTACGAGTAAGAGAAGAGAAGACAGTACGAGTAAGAGAAGAGAAGGCAGTACGAGTAAGAGAAGAGAAGAGAAGAGAAGACAGTACGAGTAAGAGAAGAAAAGAGAAGACAGTATGAGTAAGAGAAGACAGTACAAGTAAGAGAAGAGAAGACAGTAAGAGTAAGAGAAGAGAAGAGAAGACAGTATGAGTAAGAGAAGAAAAGAGAAGAGATGAGAAGAGAAGACAGTATGAGTCAGAGAACAGAAGACAGTACGAGTAAGAGAAGAGAAGAGATGAGAAGAGAAGAGAAGACAGTACGAGTAAGAGAAGAGAAGACAGTACGAGTAAGAGAAGAGAAGACAGTACGTGTAAGAGAAGAGAAGACAGTATGAGTAAGAGAAGAGAAGAGAAGAGAAGACAGTACGAGTAAGAGAAGAAAAGAGAAGACAGTACGAGTAAGAGAAGAAAAGAGAAGACAGTACGAGTAAGAGAAGAAAAGAGAAGACAGTACGAGTAAGAGAAGAAAAGAGAAGACAGTACGAGTAAGAGAAGAAAAGAGAAGACAGTACGAGTAAGAGAAGAGAAGACAGTACGAGTAAGAGAAGAGAAGACAGAACGAGTAAGAGAAGAGAAGACAGTACGAGTAAGAGAAGAGAAGACAGTACGAGTAAGAGAAGAGAAGACAGTACGAGTAAGAGAAGAGAAGACAGTACGAGTAAGAGAAGAGAAGAGAAGAGAAGAGAAGACAGTACGAGTAAGAGAAGAAAAGAGAAGACAGTATGAGTAAGAGAAGACAGTACGAGTAAGAGAAGAGAAGACAGTAAGAGTAAGAGAAGAGAAGACAGTACGAGTAAGAGAAGAGAAGACAGTACGAGTAAGAGAAGAGAAGACAGTACGAGTAAGAGAAGATAAGACAGTACGAGTAAGAGAAGAGAAGACAGTAAGAGCAAGAGAAGAGAAGACAGTACGAGCAAGAGAAGAGAAGACAGTACGAGCAAGAGAAGAGAAGACAGTACGAGTAAGAGAAGAGAAGACAGAACGAGTAAGAGAAGAGAAGACAGAACGAGTAAGAGAAGAGAAGACAGTACGAGTAAGAGAAGAGAAGACAGTACGAGCAAGAGAAGAGAAGACAGTACGAGTAAGAGAAGAGAAGACAGTACGAGTTAGAGAAGAGAAGACAGTACGAGTAAGAGAAGAGAAGACAGTACGAGTAAGAGAAGAGAAGACAGTACGAGTAAGAGAAGAGAAGACAGTACGAGTTAGAGAAGAGAAGACAGTACGAGTAAGAGAAGAGAAGACAGAACGAGTAAGAGAAGAGAAGACAGTACGAGTAAGAGAAGAGAAGACAGTACGAGTTAGAGAAGAGAAGACAGTACGAGTAAGAGAAGAGAAGACAGAACGAGTAAGAGAAGAGAAGACAGTACGAGCAAGAGAAGAGAAGACAGTACGAGTAAGAGAAGAGAAGACAGTACGAGTTAGAGAAGAGAAGACAGTACGAGTTAGAGAAGAGAAGACAGTACGAGTAAGAGAAGAGAAGACAATACGAGTAAGAGAAGAAAAAACAATACGAGTAAGAGAAGAGAAGACAGTACGAGTAAGAGAAGAGAAGAAAGTACGAGCAAGAGAAGAAAAGACAGTAAGAGCAAGAGAAGAGAAGACAGTACGAGCAAGAGAAGAGAAGACAATACGAGTAAGAGAAGAGAAGACAGTACGAGTAAGAGAAGAAAAGACAATACGAGTAAGAGAAGAGAAGACAGTATGAGTAAGAGAAGAGAAGACAAGACAGTAAGAGTAAGAGAAGGGAGTATGAGGATGAGAAAGAGAAGGAACAGGAAGTGGAATCAGGAAAGTCAATGAAGGAGGAAAAGAAATGCACTTGAACGTTTTGCATATACTGTCCAATGAATGATTCCATTTCACAGATTCATGAAATGGATGAATCTTATCAAGTAAACACAACTTTTGGTGTAAACATGATACAGTTGGAGAATTAAAAATAAAGAAAAGCAAAGAAACACAGCTCGACTGGGAATTTCCAAATGTGTGCAAACATTGCTCGAGGGAGAAAAAAAGAAATTCAAATATCAAAATATGATTTAATGCCTTGGAGAATTTTGTTCTTCTTCTCGTTACATACTCATCAGCAGCGTCACCCATCAGATAAGCAATGTGCGTCATAGGCCTGGCAAAGCTTGCCTATATTGGTCCCAAGGCGAGATCAAACAGTCCTGGCGTCTCCTCGTGGCTGGCATCATTGCCAGGTGATGCACTCAAGAGCGAGGCAAGAATGAAAATAAAACAATTGTACAATAGCAATGCCTTTCACTCATCTACTTGTTCTTCTTTGAAGTCTGACAACATTCCGTTTTGCTGCATTTCCCCAATCTATTCCATGACACCCCTTCCAAAACTTGTAGAAAAGAAAGGTGATAGTGAAAATGTGCTCCCTCACCCCTCCCCATTTCACAATTAGTCTCACAATGCCTGCAATTTAAGACTGCTGAATTGTTGATCTACTGCTTCTTGCTCCGTGCGTCACAAGCTTGAGGAGACGTCAGTTTGCGGTGTGTGGGAAAGCACAACAGTTCGCAGAAGGAATTGCAGTACCAAATGGTTGCAACTGCCCTCGCCTCTCCTGTGTTTCTCACAAAAAAAACCTCAGGTCGCCATTTCCAAGGTGCCTGCGTGATGCTGCTCATGCAAAGCAGGGCAGGTACTCCGACGGAGAGAGTGTAAAAAAGCAAAGCCTGCATTACGTCGGCAATTTTATCAAGAAAATTGTGTGTATCTGGGATTAATGACTGCAATCATGCAAGCAACGAGCAACATATTTTGCTTACTTTGATGAAAAAAAAAACAACGTCGTACCATTCTGGCCGAACATTGCCTCCTGGATATACACCCCATTGTAATACACCCCATGTCCCATACATTGAAAGGCGTTCAAAAGGTTTTCAGAACAAGATACTCACAATAGTACAAGACATGCAGTGGTTAGATTTTAACACACAGTGTACATGTGTGATCATCGAGTGAGGACATTCCATTCTAGCTAATTGTGCACACGTTTAATAAGTTAGTGGTTTAAATAATAAGTTGGTGTTTATTTATTTCTCTTCCAAGGAACTTCAATGCAGAAGCCCATAAATCTTGCACAGGGGTTGCCAACATATAGTTGTTTGTCCATACTCTACCCTTTTTAAATGCTGACGATCAATCGAGGAAGCAGCACGTACAATTTTTTAAGTATTTAGTATGACTTGGCTGTGGTTCGAACCACCGACCTTCCACACTCCGAGCGGATGCTCTAGTCTAACCATTCCACCACTGAGTCTGCCGTTTCTTGCACTATTGCGAGTATCTCGATCCGAGAATATTTTGAATGTTCTTCGTATCGAAAAAAATAAAATCAATAAAAACAGAATACTCCATCACATATTAGTGTCAACACCCACACAACTTTCGGGGAACATAATATTGGTTTTAGGGATAAAGAAACACAACTGGAAAAAGGTTAAAAAATGAATTAGGAGAAACAAAGGAGAACAAGAATAATGATGACAAAAAAACCCAAAAACAGGAACCAGTTATCATCTCCATGGTGTGCCTCTGGGTGTGCACCATACACTCGCCACAAATGGCACCATTTGAATAATCGAAACTAAAACTGGAACTTTGGAAAAAATAGATTTACTGGAGAAGCCATGCCGCAGGTGTCAGGTGTGTTCAAAGAAACCAATCGTATGATTGTGTCAATCAGCCAGAATTGGCTGGTCCAACAGGATAACTCAGACGGAGAGGCAGACATGCCTTTGAGCTGTCTAATCTGGCTCCTATTTCAACCCTGGTATTTCACAGCCAAGGCATTGTATCTCAAAGTTTTATCGGACTCAGTGGTGTAATGGTTTGAGTGACCGCTCTGGGTCTGGGAGGGTGGCGATTCAAACCCTGGCCGAATCATACCACAGACTTTAAAAATTGTGCGTGCTGCTTCCTTGCTTGATGTTCAACATTTAAAAGGATAACAGCACAGACAATCCCCAAAGGTTGGCATCCATGGGGAGGAGTAAACTACTTCTTCAGAAATGCCCGCTGAGAGTGGTGACAAAAGCAGAGCCATTGTGGTGGCATCGCTAGTACCCAGAGTGCCCCAAGAAGTGAAGGCATTCCCCCCAAACTCAGTGGCTGTGTTTGTCTTGTCCAACAGTACTGTGTTGTGTCTCGTGTATTTGTCTGTAAGTCCGTGTGTGTGTGTGTGTGTGTGTGTGTGTGTGTGTGTGTGTGTGTGTGTGTGTGTGTGTGTGTGTGTGTGTGTGTGTGTGTGTACAACAACACTACGAACCTTAAATCCTGTTGAAAAACAAAAAGTCCTTTGTAGGGGACGTTAAACTTGGCGTCCTGTCTGATAACATTAGCTGGTGGAATTTAAAGAGCCCTGACCGTGTCCTTGATAACTTGCTGAGTAGACCATCATGTGGCAACAGCCTGACACACATTCAAAATTCTTGCCTAAACCAGCTGTGGAACTCAAGACCCTCACTTACATGATTGGTGGGGATGCAGTGGTTGAAGCAATCAACAAGGCCATTATTGCTTAATAATGGTATACTGTATCGTGATCCAAGGAGCAGAAGATCCTAAAATCATGCGAGATCCAACAGCCAGTCACTGGGCAGACAGTGAGGTTCAACAAACAGTCACAAAGAAGAAATGCTGTTTTTACTTTTTCTTTACAAACAGTCACATAAATTCACATCTCACCCGATCAGTCCATGTGAAAGAATCAAACAAAGCCACTGTTGAGAATCGATTGCTGCTATGCCACGTACTTTGTAGAATAAGAAATAAACCAAAAACGTGAGAATATAAACTGCGGATGTAAGAGGTTAACAGGTATAAGGCATGCATTATTAACAAGTTAAACTCGTGCGTGAAAATATCCTCCGTGAAATTACACTATTTTATTGAATTGAATTTCTATTTTTAGAAATGGGCATATAAGGGATAGACAGGTGGAGAAATGAGTAAGGGAAGGGAAGGGGCATGTGTGGAGCATTCAGGGTGGGGTCAAGAAGTCTTCCACATTCCTATACATAATAGGTAGATCGATCCTTAACCTACCGAGGTGTTTAACAGTTGTGGATGAGAATTTCTTTCCAATAACCCTCCTGAACTCCCATCCCTTTCAAAAATCCTGGGTTCATCAAAAGATTTGAGGTGAAAAGGGTTGGCCAACATGATTTTCTAACAGCCATACAGCAAGGTTAGTGATGTTCCTACTACCTCTTAAATCAGCCAAACAACCTTATTCCTTCTCAGGCCTCAAAAACCAGCATGAGGCTGAATGGGTCTCAGCTCACAGAAAACCATGGCAATCAGCGCGCTGGCAAGAGCACAGGGAGAATGCTTTCCAGAGCAAGTTTGAAATACCCGTTTGGCAAGGAAATAAAATTTGTCTTTAATTTGACTGACAAGTTTGTACAATACATTTTTTGTTTTTTGTACAATAGTAGAGTAATGATGCATGGGATCTTAGAGAGACACAGACCTATGTTGTTTCCAAGTACAATAGTCTTCTCAAAGTAGGAATTTAAATTGGCCACGAATGGAGTCAAAACAAGAACCGGGCCAATCATTGCCTGAACCTTTGCCTGAGGTCATTATCATAGTTTGCTCTGCAGACGCTTTGGAGACAAGGACGGCACATGCATTTGGCCCAGGAAAGCCAGCCCTGGCAATGGGTCCGATGATAGCAGGTACTTTGATCCGCAACGTCAGCTCGACGCCATACGTAAAAGGTTGTGATGTCAAATGTGGCGTGACTAACTAATCTGTCAAACTATTAGTTGAACCATAAAAGAGCAAATAAACTCAGGGAAATTGGACCTTTTACACCACCCCCCTCCCCCACCCAGAATTCTCCAGGTCTAGACCTGCCCCTGCCCTTCGCTCCCTAGACTCAGCGGTCTACCCAACCATCTACCCTCATTCCTTCCAAATTCCGACTGTTCTTTGTTTCCTATAATCCTTTCTCGACATAGTAACGCCCCCTTGCCCATTCTCTTCTTTCTCTTCTCTCCCTCCATCATGCGTATGGAATAAATATATACTCTAATTACCTCCACCACCAAAGGTGAATGGAGGTTAGGTTTTCACATCTGTCTGTCTGTGAGCAGAATATCTCAAAAAGTTATGGTGAAGATCTGGATACGATCATTTTTTTAAAACTGATTCTTCACAATTGAGAGATAGGGCCAAAACGATAGATAGTATGATATTTCAAAATGTAGTGGAAGAGTTATAACAGAACTTGTTGGACAGCTTGAGTGTGTAACAAGGACAAATTGATTCGAGTTTGGTGAAAACCCAGATCTGGCCTATCAGTGAGAAACAAAACGTAAACTGTTCAGCCTGGTGGAGGGAGGTATGTGCTCTTCCGAGTGCCGTTCCAGTTTGAGAGAATATTTCCACAGAGGAAAATCTTGCGGAAGATATTTTCACGCACGCCTACCACAGACTATGCACTAGTTACAGAAAACAATAATTGATCAAAGTCTGCACTAGTAAACAAAACTGTCAATTATCAATCCATGACTTGATTAACAGACATTGCAAAAAAATTAATAAATATATCCATTTATACCGTCCAGCCCAGTAGACAGCAGGTGCAGGCAAAAGCAGTGCCTTGGAAAGAAATACACCGCGAGGACGACGGATAAAAATCTTCATTCTTTTTTTGTTCGAAACGTTTCAACCACAGCCTGTTGCCCATGGTCGTCAACATACACCTATCAGATTTATGGCTGATAAAAGCCATCAATCATCTATTTACCAACATCGCTTTCATAGAGACGATAGTGTTCCGTCGCGGATACACTGAATGGGTTGCCATTGCTGTCCCATAAAGTAATTTGGAATTGATTCAGAATACCAGCCCATAATAGATCAAATATTTAGAAAAGGAAACGTGGGGTCTCTAAAGTCAACAAGAGAGCCTTGGCAGGATGGGTCAACTGACTCCAAAGGGGGTGCCCTATGCTCTACGAGGCACGTTGAGTGCATACGAGACGACTTGAAGGGATGTGCACTATATTTCTGAACTAATACATCAGTCTGTTGATCGATCAATATAATTTCCTTCATTAAATGCAAAAAATAAAAAAACTATTCTCGATGTCAGCAAATACGAGGGGTGTTTAATAAAAAAATTAATGACATATGAGTGTCCAAGAAATGCCACGAGTTTATTCATTTTTCAATATTTAAGAATATATAATTATTTCCAAATAGACGTGTATTGCAAAAATAAAAATAAAATCCATTGGCATTTCCTGGACGAGCACCTCGTTCATGGAAGTTTTTGAACAGCCCTAGAAGCAGACGGCCAGGATCTTATTAACGAAAGGAGTTGTGGATGCGCCTCCCCCTTCCCACTCCCCCCCCCCCACTTTCCCTCCCCATCGGAACCATCGACCTAAATGGTAGCAACCAGCAGCTGCGTCCATTCCTGCTGCTGTCATTCATCAATGAGATGTAGTACGACCTGCTCGAAATGTTGCTGCTCGACAACTCGCTTGCAGCGCTCGAATCACAATGCTCAATTGTCTTTGGCGATTTGATTTATGGGTAGCAAGGGGGTAGGGGAGTGGTGTTAATTGTCGTTTAATTATTAAATTCAGAAAAGATTGCCGTTTGATAAACATCAGTACATTCAAAGTAACAGGTTGGTTTTTTTTTCAAAAATTGAGGGAGGGGGACAAATAATGGCTATGCACAGACATCACAAATCAAAAGGGTGATGCAATTATTTGCAAATTGTGTGTTCATGTTAGTGTGTATGTGTATGTGTATGTGTGTGTGTGTGTGTGTGTGTGTGTGTGTGAACCTCAAGGAAATGTATGGATTACAATGAATGGCTGAGTTTGAAATATCTGACACCCCCCCCCACCCTTTTATAAGGTTACTTTTCCTCACTGGTGGAACAAGATACCCTCCCTGGGTGCAAGGAGCAAGCAATTCCAAGGAATTCCATGGCATGTGTGCACACCACCACATGAGCTTTTGCACACTTCTCAGGCTGGACTGTTGCTGCCTTTTCATCGAAGTCATTATGCTCCAAACCACCCCCTCCCCCCCCCCCCCCCGATGCAAAACTGCATCAAGCAGCTCAATTCAACAAATGCGTCAAACAAACGATGACAATTGTATTTACAAATGCTATATTAATCTGCCCATTTCATAATGCCGCAGCTGCGTCACTTTGCTTTCCCGGACTCTCCGCGGCAGCAACGAAACCGCTTTCATTCTGTGCAAATCCCAATGCTGAGGTCAAATCCACCCAGCCCCAAAAGCAATCCTGTTGTTGCAAAAATGATTTGACGGCGTTGCATGCAGATACCGGCAACAACCTGGGCATTGTGGAGAACCACAGCTTATTCTTAGTCTTCTTATTATTGCTTGCTTGGAAATAACAAGTAAAGATGCTGTGTTTATTACATGCTATCTTACCGAGGTTCTGGTCCAACATGATGTGCCAATCATGCAAACACACAACCCTTTGGTCTGTGTATGAATGACAACAAATACCACAACAACAAAGGGATCTATTGATGGTTAGGAATGTATTGAAAGCGAGTTTGGGTGAAGAGTATACCAGAGTTGTCCGATATGCTGTGTTATGATGGGATGACTCATAAGAGGGATGAAGTTGACAAAGCCAAAGATGAGGAATGGACAGAGAGTGGGGAATGCAGAATGCAAGGAGAAAATGTGGGGTGTTCAAACCGTCCTAGGGATGAGGTGCCCACAATATTCCAAGAAACACCAATGATATCTACACACACACCCTACAAGAAACACACACACAAAAATAAATAATTACAAATAAATAAACACAAACAAATAAATAAATTAAAATTTAAAAAAAACACACACATACCCAAACAAAAAACAAACACACATACACACACACACACACACACACACACACACACACACACACACACACACACACACACACACACACACACAAAATAAATAATTACACATAAATAAACACAAACAAATAAATAAATTAAAATTTAAAAAAAACACACACATACCCAAACAAAAAACAAACACACATACACACAAACACACACACACACACACACACACACACACCCACACACACACACACACACACACACACACAAAATAAATATTTACACATAAATAAACACAAACAAATAAATAATTTAAAATTAAAAAAACACATACCCAAACAAAAAACAAACACACATACACTCATACATACAAACACACACACATAAACAAAAACAAACGAACACAAACACATACACAAAAAGCACACACACTTTCCTGACCACACGGATCATCAGCTGGGCACCGTTCTTCCTCGAGGTTTCAATCCTTTCAGCTGAGGACATCTCGAAACGGCGGATCCACAACCTTGTTCACGGATCCACATCAGTAGATCCACAACCTCAGTTGTGTCCAGGCATGCAGTCAGCCCATACTTTTCACAATTTCACAAGAATCAAATAAATATATAAGAAACATATAAATATCGAAGAAACAGGAGAGTAGATTTTCCACTAAAAGATGATGACAAATCAGTGGGAGAAGCTTGGTGTTGGCTTCGTGATTAGGGTGGCGGCTTGGGATCCGAGGGTCCTGAGTTCAAGCAGCGTCGGCCGCTGAATTAATACACCAGGGGGTTGACTCAGCCTGTCATCCTTCCGAGGTCGCTAAATGAGTGCCAGTTCCAGTGTGTGAACTGGTAGAGGGGCACTGCATCAGCGACACAGTCGCGTTTCAAGAAATGATAGCTACCCCGCAGCTCAGCTGCCACACGACAACCACCAGTGGGAGAAGCCTCACCAAAAGAAATATCAATTATCACACACATCTCGTATTTTCCACACATAACTGTTTCTCACAATTCTATCACACACATAAAAACAAACACACAAACACACAAACACACACACTGGAATAAAAGCCCGTCAAAAAGACGGGTTGGAATTATTTTATTCAAAATATTCAAAGAGACTGGAAGATATGATGTTTTGTCACAAGAAAACAACGTTATTTTAAAACGCTGCATGTACAAATGTGATCCTATTTTCTTTATCTTCCGGGACGTTTCATTCTGACGGTACAGCCTCGCGAGCGTGCCAAAGAATGAAGCCTCGGCCTAACGTCAGGTGTGCTTTCATCTTCTTTATTTATTTGTCATCCTACAGACGTAAATGAACACTCGTTTTACTCTGCAAGTCTTGCACATCACATGAAGTGAATTTCACCTCCCTCCGCCTTGTATGCATTGTCATTTTAAAAACGCTTCTGTACACCGCCATTGATGTGCAGTTGCATGCCACCGTCTACATTTCCAAAAGAAGACGTGTAATTACTCTTTTTACGGAAAAAAAAAGTTTTCATGTGTTTTTTATATCTTGAAAAATAGACCATTGTGAACACCCGGTCACGTTTAACGATTGGTCTTTAAAACACCCTTGTTAAATCATCCTTATGAAAGGGGAACAGACAAATACACACAGCGTTTTACAAAGGTAGATTCACACACACACACACACACACACACACACACACACACACACACACACACACACACACACACACACACACACGCACACACGCGTTGACACGTGTTGGGCTCGTATGAGCATGTTGAACGTCTCTCGAAAGTTGAATACATCAAGCAATCCAAGTTTGTCCCTCTGGGGGAGATGATCCCTCCGTCCCTCGGATGACAGTGAAACTTTTTGTTCTGCGGACACTTGTATTACGAGTTACCCAAACAGCATATGGAACGTTGTCCCAATAACCCTGGAGAGTAACGTCACAATGCGGACACTTGCGTTGGAAATGCCTGACGGTAAATGGTAAACGTGGTGTCAGAACGACGAGTAAACCCAAACCGGACACACTCAAACAACATGCTGGGTGGACAACAACCAAGAAGTGCTGTTAACGCTGCGAACATTGAAGCCGGCGGACATGACCATGACCATCGCATTCACATCCTTTAACCGCAGCCGATAGCAACCCCCGTTTGACGAGACCCCCCCCCCACTGGAAACCGAGCCAGGTACCTGCGAGAGGAGTCGCGGTTGGGTCCCCCCGAGCAGAGCAGCGCACGACCCGAAGCTGATGGCTCCTCTGCGGAGCAGGACATGACCGGGAACGACGCGGTCCAGCGGCAGCGAAGGGAGGTAATGCCTCCGCAAGAGTCCGTGAGCACCGCCGTCCGCTTCCTCCTCCTCGTCTCCGCCACCCTCCTGGTCCGCGGTCATGCCGGGGGGCTGCGAATGGGCGAACAGAAAGGGCAACCCGTGACGAGCGCCGTAACCCGGGAAAAGATCGGAACGCATGGACCGTCGGCACAGCTACGATTGCTGCTTGTTCTTGTTGTTCTTGTTGTTGTTGTTGTTGTTGTTATTGTTACCGCCACTCTCGATTGTGCCTCAACGACCTCAACGCCCAAGCACCAGTAAACGCATCTCTGGGGAGGAAGGAGCACGACAGGGTGGGGGGAGCCAAAGGAGCGACGCGACCGGTGGGGTCCCGGCGGGCGGCGCGGATCGCTAGAGCGTCTCCATTGATGCGCAACGCGGCGCACATTTCCTGGGGGAGGGGGCGTGGCCGAGCGGGCCCATCGTCTCGAAAGGGGCTGCGTATAGTCTCGGCGAGGCGTTCTGCAACGTGAGCTTCGACCCGGTTCACAAAACAAAGCCGGCGATCTTGCATTCAGTTCTCCACGATGGCGATCGCAAATGGACGTGCTTCAATTGCACACCATTCTATGCAATCGCATCGCGAGCGGAAGCCGAGCGACACCCGGCGCCGAGGGACAACGCCGCGTTGCGAACCGGCTTCGGGCATCGACGGAGCTCTCCCATTGAGGGAACGGAGTGCAGGGCGCGGTGAATCGAAGGGGGTGATCCGTACGTCACCATTCAGGGTTTTCTGTGCAATCTCCGCGGTTCGTCCATTCACCGGGGGTTTTCGAGCACTTCGAGCCTCGTGTTTCTCATGCGAAAAACCGTCGCGACCGTCGGCCATCGAGCCCGATGTTCCTCATTTCACATTGCCACCCCCTACATGCCCGTGTCTCCCCCCAACTCCCCAATACCCCATCGCAGCCTCCTCTCCACTACACAATCCCAATGATATACTCACTGCCAATCACCCCTAAACCTCCCTTTTTTCACCCCCCCCTCTCTCTCCCACCCAAACCTCTAAGGAAATCTCATCTTCCCTCATGGGCCTTCCTCACTCGCCCCCCCCCCAAAGCCAAGGGATACTACTCCCATTCTTTATTTTCCAAACCCACTTATACCTCCTCACTTCCTTCCCCAACAACCCCACTTCCCCTTCACTCTCAACCCACTCCCAAACAACCCCCTTAATACAATGCACCCTCCTCCTTCTCCTCCTCCTCCTCCTCCTCCTCTCTCTGCAGCAAAGCTTCTGATGCATTCCTCCTCTCCCCCACCCCAACAACTCCTTATAAACGACCACCCCCCCTCCCCTCAATTCGAATATATAGGCCAACTATCACTCCGGCTTCAATGACACCCAATCATCTCATATTCGTGCAGCACAAACTTTTGGAAGGATAAATAATGAATGAAGCCTTTTTAAAGGTACACCTAGGTCATGATGGAGGCGACGAGTCCTCAAGATCAGGGCACGATGAGCTGCCTCGACACTGCAGTGCAGTGCTTGGTGCGATCGATCAACGATGAACGGTTCGCGTTTTTTTATGAATGACCTCGAGCGCCGTTTCAATGTGCACCCTTCCCTTCCCCTGCACCATCGCACCCCCCCCCCTCCCATTGCCGCTTCCATTTGCACTGATCGATCTGCTCGGGATGCATCATTCCCGGGATGGATGAACCTCAAGATCGGGGAGCTTGGAAAGACAAAGAGCGGAGAGGGGTTGCAACTGGAGGCTCGAGCAATGGGTGGAGATGCCGTGTGAACGGGAAGGGGAGGGGGGTGCTTATGGGAGCGGGGGAGGGGCCATCGAACTGGGGAGAAAAGAAGGAGGTAGCAAGAAAAAGGGGGCGGTTTGGGGCTCACTTAATGCAAACGGAAATTCCGACCATTTGAGAGAGAAATGAAGGCACATGCCAACAAGAAGACATGACGACAAAGAGCTTGAAGCCATGTTAAGAGAAAATACAAACAAAAGGCCAAGATGGTGTATTGGGGGAAGGACGCCTACTGCGGGATAGGAGACCATGCAGAATCCAGGACCATTGCCTATGGCCGCACCCCATCATTCCACCAAGCACCCACCCCCCACCACCCCCCCCCCCTTTATGCAAAGCGGGTTCACATTGATCTAGGAGACGTCTAGGAAGGTTTAATACCCTCCTGTCTGGCTGTGCTTTGCACAAAACAATGATTGGGTCTTACAATGACGGTATTACATACATGACCTTTGCTGACCTTTTTGAGGACGACCATGAAAGATTAGGTCGACATGTTATCCGTTGAGAATTGTTATCCTCCTCTACCTTGCTCTACCAACAAAAATCAAGGATGATGCAAGTCTATATCGAAGCAGCTCAATCGTGATCAAGTGGAAATGCCAACTAAGCAGAGCATGAAAACCCTCGTTCACAAATCGTGGTCAATAAAGGTCACGACAGGTCAAGCAAGCGGCATTGAACGGAAATGTATAACCGTGTATAGGAAGTGTCAAGATGCTCATATCATCACGGAGTTGTTAACCTCGTTTGGTTTAAGCCAACTCGAGAAAAGGTGGGAATAACTATACGAGCTGAGAGAACGTGAGAACCAAAACATCACGTGGTATATGGCAAGATTTCCTGGGTGGACCTTCCATCACATGGTCGGTCTATTTCAAACCAAAACATCATATGGTATATGGCACGATTTCCTTGGTGGACCTTCCATCACATGGTCGGTCTATTTAAAACCAAAACATCACGTGGTATATGGCACGATTTCCTTGGTGGACCTTCCATCACATGGTCGGTCTATTTCAAACCAAAACATCATATGGCATATGGCACGATTTCCTGGGTGGACCTTCCATCACATGGTCGGTCTATTTCAAACCAAAACATCATATGGCATATGGCACGATTTCCTTGGTGGACCTTCCATCACATGGTCGGTCTATTTCAAACCAAAACATCACGTGGTATATGGCACGATTTCCTTGGTGGACCTTCCATCACATGGTCGGTCTATTTCAAACCAAAACATCATATGGCATATGGCACGATTTCCTGGGTGGACCTTCCATCACATGGTCGGTCTATTTCAAACCAAAACATCATATGGTATATGGCACGATTTCCTTGGTGGACCTTCCATCACATGGTCGGTCTATTTCAAACCAAAACATCATATGGCATATGGCACGATTTCCTTGGTGGACCTTCCATCACATGGTCGGTCTATTTCAAACCAAAACATCATATGGCATATGGCAAGATTTCCTGGGTGGACCTTCCATCACATGGTCGGTCTATTTCAAACCAAAACATCATATGGTATATGGCACGATTTCCTGGGTGGACCTTCCATCACATGGTCGGTCTCTTTCAAACCAAATCATCATATGGCATATGGTACGATTTCTTTGGTGGACCTTCCATCACATGGTCGGTCTATTTCAAACCAAAACATTATATGGAATATGGCATGATTTTCTTGGTGGACCTTCCATCACATGGTCGGTCTATATCGAACCAAAGTATCACATGGCATATGGCACGATTTCCTTGGTGGATCCTCCATCACATGATCGGTCTATTTCAAACTAAAACATAATATGGCATATGGCACGATATCCTTGGTGGACCTTCCATCACATGATCGGTCTACTTCAAACTAAAACATAATATGGCATATGGCACGATTTCCTTGGTGGACCTTCCATCACATGATCGGTCTATTTCAAACTAAAACATCATATGGCATATGGCACGATTTCCTTGGTGGACCTTCCATCACATGATCGGTCTATTTCAAACCAAAGTATCACATGGCATATGGCACGATTTCCTGGGTGGACCTTCCATCACATGGTCGGTCTATTTCAAACCAAAACATCATATGGCATATGGCACGATTTCCTTGGTGGACCTTCCATCACATGGTCGGTCTATTTCAAACCAAAACATCATATGGCATATGGCAAGATTTCCTGGGTGGACCTTCCATCACATGGTCGGTCTATTTCAAACCAAAACATCATATGGTATATGGCACGATTTCCTTGGTGGACCTTCCATCACATGGTCGGTCTATTTCAAACCAAAACATCATATGGCATATGGCACGATTTCCTTGGTGGACCTTCCATCACATGGTCGGTCTATTTCAAACCAAAACATCATATGGCATATGGCACGATTTCCTGGGTGGACCTTCCATCACATGGTCGGTCTATTTCAAACCAAAACATCATATGGTATATGGCACGATTTCCTTGGTGGACCTTCCATCACATGGTCGGTCTATTTCAAACCAAAACATCATATGGCATATGGCACGATTTCCTTGGTGGACCTTCCATCACATGATCGGTCTATTTCAAACCAAAACATCATATGGCATATGGCAAGATTTCCTGGGTGGACCTTCCATCACATGGTCGGTCTCTTTCAAACCAAATCATCATATGGCATATGGTACGATTTCTTTGGTGGACCTTCCATCACATGGTCGGTCTATTTCAAACCAAAACATTATATGGAATATGGCATGATTTTCTTGGTGGACCTTCCATCACATGGTCGGTCTATATCGAACCAAAGTATCACATGGCATATGGCACGATATCCTTGGTGGACCTTCCATCACATGATCGGTCTACTTCAAACTAAAACATAATATGGCATATGGCACGATTTCCTTGGTGGACCTTCCATCACATGATCGGTCTATTTCAAACTAAAACATCATATGGCATATGGCACGATTTCCTTGGTGGACCTTCCATCACATGATCGGTCTATTTCAAACCAAAGTATCACATGGCATATGGCACGATTTCCTGGGTGGACCTTCCATCACATGGTCGGTCTGTTTCAAATCAAAACACCGAGTAGACGGATGACGTCTGTCGCCCTGTCTGGTCATAAAGGACTCGGATCGATTGCTTTCCTGGAACTGCAAAATTTCCGGTCAATGAGGTTTATTGATTGCAGTGGTCAATGACGTCATGACGTGCTGTCGTAATTTATGTTTGCATGAGTTGCTTCACCGAGGATATAAGTGTGCGGGGTAGCTTGGCTCTGCTTTTCCCCTTGTCTGTGGCTTCGCTGGATATGTGGATGGTGAGAGTGGGAATGTCATTCATCCATTCCTGGACGTCACTAGTTAAGATGACGAGGCATTTGACTCCTTCAAGTCATGGTTACTCGTCAAGGTCTCTATTTGTCGGTGAAAATATGTGATTGAAGCCCAGTCACTGTGTTTTATCAGAAACGGGTCTTTCATTCAGTGCAGGTTCATCAATCAAGCCTTTGTGAAAGCAGGTTTCTCTGCCGAGTTACAAGAGTTGAACTTGTGCCTGTTAGGGTGTGGAATGAGTTTTCAAAGCACTATATGGACCATTCTGGCGTTATTCCATCCAGTTATTTGATAAGCATCTGGAGGAGCTGGAGAAGGGCATTAAATGGAGAAAGCATTATGTAGAAAATAAAGACAGGATTGTTCGTTCGCCTCCTTGCCCGATAAGAGAGACGTTGGGAGACGATTCTGAATATGATGGGAATAGTGCAGGCGAAGCGACATGTACGATGCATAGACTAATGGGATCAGGGGGTTCGAACGGGTGCTAGTGGTCTTGTACAAGTGACCACTCGGTCACAGTAGTGTGATCAGTTCAACAACACAGTCACAGGAATCGAAACGACATTTGTGGGCAATAATGCAACGAGGCTTAACCGCCCCACTGACGAGTCAACCCATTGAGGGAGGTGGGCTGATTGAGAATTCCGCCATTTCACGTACGTAATAAATAGATGAACACAGTACACATTGAAGTATTACAGATACCGATTGTTCTGTATATTTGACGCAATTAGTGAAGTTGTTTGTCTTGGCTGAGATGAATGTCTGCCTGAGCTGGAAGGCTGAAAGCAAAGTTATGAAAAACACAAGAAAACTTTGAATGTAGTTTGACAAGGACAATGGAAAAAGTACAAACAATTATCGAACTACCTTTTCAATCATGAATGATCGATAAACAGATTATAATATCAGTTCCCTTACAAGGAACTTCGGCGCAGGATTGCGCATTAATATTATTATTATTATTATTATTATTATTATTATTACTATGAGCACTAATTATTATTAACACTCATTATTTTTTAAAATTATTATGAACAATACTGCTTATTATCGACAAACAATTATCGAACTACCTTTTCAATCATGAATGATCGATAAACAGATTATAATATCAGTTCCCTTACAAGGAACTTCGGCGCAGGATTGCGGATAAATATTATTATTATTACGATGAGCACTAATTATTATTAACACTCATTATTTTTTTAAATTATTATTAACAATACTGCTTATTATCGACAAACAATTATCGAACTACCTTTTTAATCATGAATGATCGATAAACTGATTATAATATCAGTTCCCTTACAAGGAACTTTGGTGCAGGATTGCGCATTAATATTATTATTATTACTTTGAGCACTAATTATTATTAACACTCATTATTTTAAAAAATTATTATTAACAATTCTGCTTATTACCGACAAACAATTATCAAACGACCTTTTTCATCATGAATGATCGATAAACTGATTATAATATCAGTTCCCTTACAAGGAAATTCGACACAGGAGGATTGTGCATGATGCACATCAAAGTCTGCGTTGTTATTAGCGACTTACGGTTGTTTGTATGTGTTCTATGCTTCTAATAAATGGTGATCACCGTCAAGCAAGTAAGCAGCACATATTTTAAAATCTTTTGAATGACTCGGCCGGGATTCGAACCACTGATACCCCATGCGCAAAGCGCACGCGCCATTACACCACCGACCACCGAGGTTTGTTCATCAACACTGGACTGTACAATGTTTCCAGCCTTGGCCTGACGGTCAGGCCTCATGGTCATTTTCCTTGGTGACATGATACAGATGGAGACCTTGAGGTGTTTCTAGTCATAGGGTCTGGTTTATGTCGAAGGTCTGGAGGCTGATAACTGAATGTTACTTATTTTTTAACATATGTCGTGATCTTAGGACGTTTGGTGCATCCACCATCTTTGTGTCACATTACATAACTAGAGGAGGAGCACTCGGTAGAGGGCAAAACCTCCGCCGCCAATACTGCTCGGTCACTCAAGTGAACCTGATATCCTATTCATTTAGTTTGACGTCAACAGTGCTCACAGAGTTATAGTTTGCAACTTTCCCTTTTACTTTTAACTTTTACATACTCAATTCATTCGTCATAACTTGATTCCTTGAGACAGAAATTTATTTTACGTGGGTATATCCACCTGAAGTTCCAAAATCAGCCGCAATTATAATTTTGGCTTGTTTTTTTGTTGGAAATTACTTAAAAATGTAGAAATGCAAAAAAAAAAATTCAAATATTTTTTCAAAATGGCCGCCATAGCGGCCATATTGGACTTTGGACCAAGTCCAAAATCTAATGGCATGATCCTTGGACCATACCTAACCCCCCCTCCCCACCAAGTTTCGTCGAAATCCATCCAGGAGTTTTTCCGTAATACTGTTCACAAACAAACAAACAAACAAACAGACAGGGGTGAAAACAGTAACCTCCGTCCATCTTCGATGGCGGAGGTTAATTATAACATCGTTCAGTGGGTATATTTCTTCTGAGAAGGAAAAAATATAACAATTTCATGTGAATCTGTTGAAGTTGATAATAACTTTATTATCCAATACATCATCATTGTCTTGAAAGGCTGAATTCAATCTTCTATCTCTACTCCACTACTTCAATTACAACACCTTTTCCCACCTTCTTGTGGGGTCGATCGAGGGGGGTACCTTTTGGGCCATGTTTCTCCCGAACCGGCTTATCGGATTTTTTCGGTAGGAATTTGTAATTTGTTCAGGTTCACTAACTACTGACGAATGCTATCAGACGAGACATCCAGCTTAATGTCCATCCAATTAAATGTGCACTTTTCTGGAATCAAACGCAGAGTAGACAGCTAAAAAGCATCCTGTCGGACATGAATATTTCAGTGTGTATGGGAATTAAATTTGACTGTTTGGGTGCATGGTGAAAGAGTTGTTTCTTTCTCCACTGGCTGATGTGGGTTCTATTCCCATGGCCGCTCACTCTCATCAACCCGAACTTGGCAAATGTGGTCAGTATATGCCAACCCCGCCCCCCCTCTCTCTCCACATGAGTGAGGCCTTCTTCCTGCATTGGACTGAAAAAGTCCAAAGAAGGGGGAAGGTGGGGTTGCAGGAAGGGGATTTGGCACGAGAAGAGTAGGCCAAGATAAACCAAGGCAGATTATTCTTTTGAGGAGGATGACGACGAGGGAGAAGCTGCTGAAAAGGATGGAAAAGAAGGTTGCACACACACATATACTGTATATCTGTATTAGAGAGATATGGTATCAAAGGTGTTTTACTTTAATAATTTTCTGAAGGAGCTTGCTCACACATTCCACAAACAATTATGAGGGGGTGTCAAAAGGTTCTCCCCACCCTTCAAAAGGTTTCAGAGCCAAAAGCCTGGCTTCTCTTCCAATGTCATCCGGAAACTCATCGACTGCCAGGAAAATTGTGTGACACTGGCTGGAAACTAGGTTGTAATTATTAGCATTTCTGCTTCGTTCCAATGGCATAGGCAAGTGTCTTCCATCATGGATGGGTGCAAAAAAAACCTTTTCACCCCTCTCCCTCTCCCTTGTACTGTTGATGCGTCTTTTGTGTGCTTTAGCATAGCTACATCTGTTTTGTACCCAAGTTGATGATGTGATGTGGTGGGGGTTTTGAGGGCTCTGCACATGTGCATTCAAGAGCTTGGGATGATGAGAATAAATCTGCCTGGTTCACCTACTTACAGGGCTGGATTAAGACTGTCTGGGGTGTGATGTAAACAAGTTTGAATGTCAAATGAATATTCATGTTCCGCCCATGTCTTCCCTCATGCATATTTATGCTCTGCCCATGTGTCGTGCCATCGCCACTGCAAGAACGTGAGAGTGGCGCTGCCCTGTCTGGCAGAAGGTGTGGTTGCATGCGGAGAAGGCATGGTTTTTTTACTGTTGCACTTGGAGTGTTTGAAGATAAAGAAAAGGTGATTTAAACCTCTGCAAGTGTTAGATAAACTACATGGAATGTTGTATGTTCAAGAATGTGGACTTGTCAGCTGTTCCAGGATATGGGGTCCTTGGCTATTTTAAATGTTTCAAGGGAGAATGAGAGAGAAAAGAGAAAGAAAAAGAGAAAGAGAAAAAGAGAGAAAGAGAGAAGAGAGAAAGAGAAAGAAAGAAAGAAAGAAAGAGAGAAAGAGAGAGAGAGAGAGAGAGAGAGAGAGAGAGAGAGAGAGAGAGAGAGAGAGAGAGAGAGAGAGAAAGAGAGAGAGAGAGAGAGAGAGAGAGAGAGAAAGGGAGAAAGATAGAATGACAGAAAAAAGAGAGAGAGATGGAGACAGATAGACAGAGAGACAGACAGAGATAGACGCAGACAGACCATGAGTAGGCATGAGAAAAAGCTCCGATTTCTTTAAAAAAACAAATTTTTTGACAATAAAAGAAAGCACGTTACTCCTAACTCTAGGAATGAGCATAACCATGCTAAAAATAATGTCACTGAGAAACTGTGCACAAACATTGCACGTACCCCCATTTCACTCCCTCAATTTACAAGTTGAAATTCACACTTTTAACTAAATATTTCTTCAAAACATCGATCATAGCACTGGTTAGATCGTTTGACTGCACTTATACAAGCTTTACTACGAGCAAAATTGTCTATAATGTCATTAAAATTAAATGTCGAGTCATAGCAGATTAAATGGCCAAAATACGAATGTCGCACAATCGATATTGGGCAACAGTGGAGCGTGACCTCCACCACATCAAAACCAACACTTTGTGTGCAATGCTATGTAGCAAAAAAAATAAATAAAGAAGCAGAGATTGGGTAATAGGAACCAGAAAATAGCATGAAATGCAAATGGGAAACACTCCGCCGATTTCGGATTCTCAAATATGCTGCAACAACTTGTAAGGTGGTGAAAGATCTTTGTTAGTCTTGTACAGGTAACCAGAGAAATGAATGACCTCATCAGGAAAACTTTCTTCCAAACCTGAATTGTACAGCCTCTGCAGGTTTGCAGCAAGATGTCAAATGCCAGTGGAACAAAGTTTTCACAATTAAAAAACAGGCCAAACTGTTCATCAAGAATACCTGTTTTGTGTGGTTAAGTTCAGTAATCAAGGAATCAATAATGATTACAAGGATCACGACGTGAAGGTTTTCTGTAACAGGTAAGCTCGATCACCTTCGGTGTCCTACTTTTCATCAATAAAACATTTCCGTTTCACTGTTCTCCTTTCCTCATACGTGCGATTGTCCACCCATTTCTTAACCTCCTCCTCAAAGACATCATATTCGATTCACAAAGATTCCATCAATGTCACCACACCTTCATGTGGTTGAACGATTGTGGACAGTTCGGCTGTCTCCTTTTGCAGCGTTTTGCTTGTGGTGTTGAGCTGATGCAGAATTGTGTCCCACACAATGAACAAGATGGCAAACTTGTACTTTTCCATCTTGTTGGCTCGAAAAAAATCTGAAGCTTCACCAAGTGTCTGAGGTGTCTAATTGTTGTTTGCGGATATGGCTTGCAGAACAGATTAAATACCTTTGTAGCTTTCCTTCAATGTCCGTGTTGCATCACATCTGGCTGACTGTATTGGACCCGATAGAGACTTGGGAACAAGACCACACAGCGAATCTGTGAGAAGCTTCCAATGATCAGTGGATGCCAAAAGTAAATTACAACGTGCTTGAATAAATCCAAAAAATGAAACTGCACTGACAGCTTTCTGCGGCACATGAACGTGCTGAACAAGGAACAAAATGAGCTGAACTGAATATTTTTCCAGCCATGTTTGCTGGCGTTCTGGTGTCTTTGACCCCGACAGTCAGAAATATAAATTTCCGGGTCATTCAATGGACTGAGAACCACATTTGTCAGAGATTCAGGGTCATGACCCTTAGTCACAATGAATTTTAGAAGCTTTTAGCTGGTGTCCCATCTGCACTAATGTAGCGCAATATCAAAGTTAACTGATCTAAGCGTGTAACGTCTGGAAAAAGCCTGGTGGTTGCTTAGTGGTTAGGGTGGTGGTTTGGGATCCTAGAGTCCTGAGTTTGAGCCCTGTCAGCTGCTGAACTAACAACAGCTGGGTTGACGTAGCCTTGTCATCCTCCTGAGGTTGGCAAAATGAGCACCAGCTTGCTGGTAACAGGGGCACTGCATCAGTGGTAAAACTATACTGCCAGGAAATGATCCAGCTTGAAGCTGCATTTCTATACTAATAAAAGTGTGTGTGTGTGTGTGTGTGTGTGTGTGTGTGTGTGTGTGTGTGTGTGTGTGTGTGTGTGTGTGTGTGTGTGTTGTTTGTGTTAGTAGTTCCTGTTCCTGTAAAGTAGTTCCAGGGAGCTTATGGAATGGCACATCGTCCGTCCGTCCATAAACACTTGCAACTTCTTCACAGAAACTACACATACGATTTCAATGAAATTTGACCACAACCTTCATCACTCATGAAGGCATTAAATAAATTTTAAAAAACGGGGTCTGAAGGGGTCTACAGAGGGTATTTACAGGGGGAGGGAGTGGGTTACCTCCCCAAAAACGTATTTGCTTTCTTCTCAAATGATACACAAAATTCCGATGAAACTTCACGACAACCTTCATTACCCATGACGTCCCAAAGTTTTTTCATGTCAAGGAAAATCTGCTCTCAGGGGATTTATGGGGGTTGCCCCCCAACATAAGTATTTGCTTTCTTCTCCAAAACTACACATACAATTCCAATGAAACTTGACTACCATCTTCACCACCCATGATGTACTAAAGTTTGTTCACGACATTAAAATAAATATTGGGGTCTAGGAGGGTCTATGGGGAGAGGGGGGTTGCCCCCCCCAAATATGTATTTGCTTTCTTTTCAGAAACTACACACAATTCCGATGAAACTTGACCACCATCTTCACCACCCATGACGTACCAAAGTTTGTTCACGATATGAAAAAAAATTGAAGTCTAAGGGGTTCAATAGGAGTGTTGCCCCCCAAAATATGTATTTGCTTTCTCTTCTGAAACCACACACACGTTTTCGATGAAACTTGACCACAACCTTTATCACCCGTGATGTACCAAGGCTTGTTCATGGCATTAAAAAAATAATCCAGAGGTATTTACTTTCTTCTCCATTATGTATTTTGTCGGTCATCCATGCCTACCAGTGAACCTACAGGAACCTTTTTATCTTACATCTATCTACAGCAGTGGTTTTCTTTTAGTGGCGACCCAATTTCAGAACCTCTCTACATCGCGTGACCCAAAAGATTCAAAACCCAATTCATAATTTATAAGATAATATTTCATATCACACAAGAACATTTACTGTTTACTTTATTCACCATAGTCATGTTTTCATCGACGAGTAAATGGAGAATAGCCGACAGTATCCAAATAGTACAGTTGAATGTTTCAGAAGTTGAGTCCGAATGACATTTAGATATATCAGTGAGAAGGATGAGCCTGTTTTTCAGAAACCAACTTCTCTATTCGTGGAGAAGTAGATGACAATGCCAGGATCATGTCATGCTCCATTTCTAGGCGATTTCTGTACTCTGTTTTAATCACCACCATGGTGGAGAACGACTGCTCACAAAAGTTTGATGAAGGATATGGCATGAGAACCTTAATGGCGCGTCATGACAGGGTCGGGTACGACGGCAGCATTTTGCACCAGAATGTTGACAACGAATTCGTCTGCGCAAGAGCCTGCGCTCTTGAATCCTGCTGGAGCTGTACAAGCTTCCTGTGCTGTATCATCTTCATCAGCAATCGAGTCCAGTGGAGCCGTGAAAGGGTCCCGAACCACAGAAAAGGACTGCACATCCAGCTCAGGAAAATAGTGCTCGAAGTGTTCAATGAGTGACCGAAGGTGACGTGCTATCTCCCCAGAAAGACTGTCGAGCTCAGTATCATCGTACTGGCAGGTCGTTAGATGCTCCACCAGACGGGGGGAAATGCTGAAGCGCTTAACAGCTGCTTTGTCTGGCAGGAATTTTAGAGTCGCCAGAAATCCGCTCATTTTGTCGTGAAAAATCATGAGGTTGGCGTCTTTGCCTTGGAGGGAGCGGTTGAGGACATTGAGACGTTCATAGATGTCAATGAGACAGCACAGTTCTGACAGCCAAGAGTCCGACTCAAGCAACGCTACCCATGCCGTTTTCCCTTGTGTGCGTAGGAACTCCTTCAGTTCATCTTTGAGCTCGTAAACGCGCAGAAGAAGGTTTCCTCGAGATAACCATCTGACTTGAGTGTGGAATAGTAAATTCTTATGGTCGGCGTACATCTCCTGGCAGAATAACCTGGATAACCTCATGTTGAGGGCGCTCGATTTAATGTGATTCACCATTTTTACGACTTCTGAGAGCACGCTCTGCAAGGTTTCTGGCAAAGTACGAGAGGCGAGCGTTCTCGGTGAATCATGCAGTGTACCATAGAGGTCTGAGGAGCCACCTCAAGCAATTTAGCCTTGAATCCAGAACGCACTCCTAACATTGCTGCCGCGCCGTCTGTTGTAGAACCGAGCAACTTTCCGAAGTCCAGATCATGGTCACGATAAAACTGCTCTACTTTTCCAAAAATGTCCTCGCCTTTGGTGGTGGCCTCCAATGGTTTGATGAGCAGAGGCTCATGGACAAAGTTATCAGCCTTGATGAAGCGGACCCAGATGATGAGTTGCGCGTACGATGCAATATCAATGGACTCGTCCAACTGTATGGCATGCCACGGCGATTCCTTGATCTTCTGTACGACCTGAGCCGTTATGTCCAGACTCATCTTCAATTCTGCGTTGGATGGTGTTGTCAGAGAGGGGTATAACTGCCAGTTTCTTCGCCGCTTCCTCCCCAACCATCAGATATACCATGTCCTTTGCACATGGCAGCACGAGATCTTCCACAATGGAGTGAGGCTTTTTAGTCTTGGCAACATGGAGCGACACTCGATACGAGGCTTCTAATGCCCGAGAATTGGTCTGATGGCATGTACCCTCTCTGTCAAGACGCGTATTCTTGAGTGCAAGAAGTTTCCTCTCAAAGAACGCTCTCTCCTTATCCTGATAAGGTGCATATTTTGTAGTCAAATGCCTCTGCAACTTATTTTGTTTCATAGACTCCGTAGAAAGCACTTCAAAACAAATCACACACTGAGGCCTCTGTGCCCCACTTTTATCCACCACGGAGTAGAATCCAAGGTCCAGAAATTTATCTTGGAAAGAACGTTCTCGAGATTTGCTGGAGGCCGGTGCTGCCATCACAAATAAGGTCTCGAGTCGTACATGGAGACGTGAATACAGTAGACATTACTGATAGAGTCAGAGTCTGAGTCTGAGAGGCCGTGGATCGAACCACTAATTTCCCACCAAAATGAACCGCCCTTCAGCGAGCCTGCACATCGGCTGGATCCCATTCCAAGCGTCATGTTGCACGGGTTCCCATACTTTGAACGAACCGTTTATATTACATCCCGTAAAAGCGAACACCGGTCGAAAATAGACAATTTTTTTCGCTGCAAGCTGACGCCCACGACCCCATGAAATTTGCTCGGTTACCCCACTTGGGGTCACGCCCCCGGGTTTCAAAAACCAAGATCTACAGGAACCAGTCACCCTGGTTATCTTATCAAGCCACTACCAGGTGAGCATCTCGGGGTACTGCACCTCTGTTTAATATCCCTGTGAGGTTCTTTGTCATCATTCCTGTAGGTCCACCTGTTACTGGTACAACTTTGGCATTCTTCAGCTTCCAGGATCTTCTCACTTCATTCTTGATTCCTGCATCGTTTAGTCCAGGATCACCTTTAGTTTAGTCCAGTATTAACACCTCAATAAGCAATGTATTCTTCTCTTTTTTGTACCTAGGTATGATATCTTGTTGCAACGCTTTGTTTTCGTTGCTCACGCTCGATGGGATCATTAGGTCATATGTGAACAGTCGGTATTTCCATGTTTTCAGTGATTACTTTTGGTTCATGTTCCCACAAATTTTCTGGAACTGGGACATCAAAGTTTTTGCAGATGTGCCAGGGATTACTTTACAAACTCTGTTGTGTCGTAGTGTGTACAGCTGTTCTGACATGAGTTTGTTTTTGTGTGTGTGTGTGTGTGTGTGTGTGTGTGTGTGTGTGTGTGTGTGTGTGTGTGTGTTCAGACATTACACATCACATATCATTATCTTTACTAACCCCACCTCCACAACTCAGTGTTCTCGATTCTTGTTTTTTTTTTTTTTTTTTTTTTTTTTTTTCTCTCTCTCTCTCTCTCTCTCTCTCTCTCTCTCTCTCTCTCTCTCTCTCTCTCTCTCTCTCTCTCTCTCTCTCTCTCTCTCTCTCTCTCTCTCTCTCTCTCTCTCTCTCTCTCTCTTTCTCTCTCACCCCCTCATCACATACCCCTCCTGTGGTGAGGAAATGTTTGGTGAGGCATAGCTTTCCCCACCTTCCTGCCCCCTTCCTTGCTCTTCCCCCTTCCTTGCTTCCCCTCCCTCTCTCCTCTCTTCCTCGCTCTTTCCCTCCCCTCCCTCCTCTCTCAACCACCCTCCCTAATACCCACCCGTCAGCAAAGCGACGTGTTCTATTTGCTAATAAATACATAAAAGAAATGGTGGTAAACTTCTGATTCAATTTTTTTTTCTACAGCCTTTAGAACTTCAATGTATCTTCATTGAATTATATATTTGAACAATGTAGAACACAAATTGTATTGTTTGCACTTCACAAAAAACCTTTAGTTTATCTGTACTTGGGCAAAAATTGTACACCATCTCGACCAATCTAAGTGTCACTTTTGCACTCAGGTGGGGGGGGGGAGGGGGAGGACTTTGAGATTCTTCTTTTTCCTCTTCTTCTTTTCGAATAAACTGTTAACAATGAAGCCCCATATCCATTATCTCAAGACTGAGTGGGGTAAGGTGTTGTACGAACTCTTTTGTATTTAAATGTATCCTTATGGGGTGTTCGAGTGGGTTTACGAAGATTTGTGCAAATGGTTGTATTTTGACTCTGTGTTGGTACTTATTCTCGAGTGTGTGCAGCACTTGGCTGCTGAACACATCTTTAATAAGGTGGGCCAGTATCCCTGATGCCATATTACACCCCATGCCAACTCCCCCTACCACCCCTCCCTTCCCATCCTTCCCCCACACTTTTCCCATGGAATTTAAAATATGGCCAGAATACCAGTGTAATGATGTTAGGATTGGAACAGAAAGCAATCAGAGGTGATCCTGGTTTCATTTTGAAGCATGACGTCACAATTGCCATCTGTACTAAAGTGGATGTCGAGCCTCTCAAAGGATAGGATGACAAAAGAGAACATGAAATATATCTGTTTGAAAGCCCTTGGGTTGGAAGAGATTAATTCTCATGATGGAAGGAAAGGACTATTGAAAACTTTGGCAGAAGAACTGGAATTCCAGATGCAAAAACAAAACATATGGAAATCTGAAAACACCAAGTTCCCCCACCCTCTCCCCCCAATAAACAATGTAACGTTGGAGTGTAGTATAGTGGGAATTTACCTCTGTATGATATGATGGTCAAGTGATCATCTCATGCAAGACATGAAAACATTTTTAAAGTTTACTTTTTGTGAAGAGCTGTATTTAAATCAAATAAATCTGTGAGAAAATGCGACAAATTCCACTGAAGGTCTGAGTTCGACGTCGTTGTTTTCGAAAAAAACCTTTACAAAATCCAGAAAGCCGACAGGGGTAATCTCCACCTGATGCCTCGAGAATGCTGCGAATCGAGTGAAGGTCAAGCGAGGCAAACTCGACATGCATGATGTCTTCCAGCAACTCCGTGACCCTTAACACATGGATGCTTTCAACCCCAAGCATAAACCCTGACAAGATTGTGCCAAGACAGCTGTGCGTTTGAAGTCGTGTTTCAGTCCGGGTGACAACCATGTGTGTGACTTCTCAAAACAGGGCGTTGCTCCTTTTCGGCAGCAAACAGGAGGCGAAGGGTCTATGCAAATAAAACTGGGTGTGTCGGACCAAGCAACAAAATTCTTAGTGAATTACTATCCAATTACAAGTTTGACGAAATATCTAACATGCCTTAACAAGTACAAAGCATTAAATAATCCAGTTGCCAACATACGCAGGCTGTTGCACACTCTGCGCAAGTTTCGTACAAAGGGTATGTGGTGCAGTTGCAGATGGTCGTGAGCACATGAAAGAATCCGCTGTCGGAGTGTAAACAAAAAAAAGATGTAAATGTTTGAACTGTGTTTTTTTTTCGCTTCCATCTGTAAGACACAAGCTCTTGTGATGTTTCTACCCACTCATAGCAAGCAGTCCACGATTCGGATGAGGCATTTTGTCGGTAACTGCAGTCTTGCAGAAATTGATGTTGCACTGTGTTTCAGAAGATAAAAAAAAAAGCTCGAGCAGAGTTTCATTGTCACTGGCAGTTACCAAAGTAGCAGCAGCACTCTTGCTGAGACCTTGTGAAATGGCATTTATGTCGACACAAGTTAGGGGACCAAAGAGACTGGAGGTTTGTGGAAAAGTTGTAAAGCAGAGGAGCGATTCGACGTTTGAACATATCCACAACAGGCTCACGAATGCATGCTTCTGCGGGGAATGTTTTCAGACTTTTCTATAATTTTATGACACAAACGCAGCAGGTTTAAGGTGAGCTGCTGTGAGCCTTTAATTACTCCGAAGCATTGGTTTGTTTCGATCGCACATTTCATAAAACGGAAGACCAAGAAGTAAAGAAGAAAGATGGAGCCATCAGGAGGAACCTGGTTAGATTAGGGTTTCTGCCGCTACTCCATAACCCTAAAACCCATCCAGGCACAGCCAAGTGAGCCTTACAGAAAATTTTCTGCAAGAATTCACTTCTCCTTAGAGAGCGAGAGAAAACGAAAAAGAGGAATAGAGAGGAAAATAAATGAAAGAGAAGAAAAAGCAAGAATTATAATGAATAAAGAGAATTGTGAAATATACCATCAGAGATGTGGAATCCCCCGCCATTGAATGAAAAAGGTCATACATATTCCAGATAATGAGGGAGGTGAATTGGAAACAAGACACCATTTGGTCATCATCTCGAAAAAGTTCCCTAGGGGTGAGGAACGTAGTAACCAAAAATAATTGAAATCAGATAAGCGGTTTTCCATTTATTACAAAAAACATTTTTTTCAAAATGGCCGCCCCAGTCGGCCATCTTGGATCCGACCACGCCCAAAATCAATAGGGTCCTTCCTTTTCAGGTGGTACATGTGTGACTCAAATTTCAAATTGATATGGTGAAAAAACATTTTTTTCAAGATGGCCACCGCAGTCGGCCATCTTGGATCCGGCCATGCCCAAAATCAATAGGTTTCTTCCTTTTCAGGTCATACATGTGTGACCCAAATTTCAAATCGATATGGTGAACAGTTTATGAGTTATCACACTCAAAGCTATAAATGTTGACGCCCGGACGGACGGACGGACGGACAGCCGGACGACCCGGGTGACAACAATATCCCCCTTCCGCCATGCAACGGGGGATAAAAATTAGAAAGAAATATGAAAGGAACAAAGAACAAAGATGTCGGGAAGAAGCTGGACAGATAAATTTCAGCAGTTACTCCCCAGGTTCAAACTTGGAACTAAACTCTAAACTCAGAACTCCCTCCTCACTACCACTACCACCAATAAGGCTACAACTGAAATATTACAGGAATGTGTTGCATTTTTCACCCGTTATACCACTTTATTTATTGTTACCTATTATAGCTGTGGCTGAGGTTTCAAAATAGGATTTTCATTGCAGTAGGGAAGATTCTCAGATGGTAGTACATCAAGGGTGTTTCTCTCAGAGAGTAGTTAACATGTGGAATGGTCTCGCTGGAAAGGTACTGGCAGCAGAAACAGTGGACATATTTACATTTGAGTTATACAGATATTCACAGGAATGGTACGTAGTTGAGGTATGGATGTGTGATGTCATGATTGTGATGTTTGTGGGAATGTTTCAAGGTGAATGTGATCCATCCATCCATTGGGACCATACAATGTACAGAGTATTGGGGCTGCCAAAGCAGTCTCCGAGGATATTGGGCACAATCCTGGATGGGTCACCACTTCGACACAGGATACATGAATGGCTCAATCATCCCAGCAAGCTGGTGTACTCATTTTGCCATCCTCGGGAGGATGACAGGCTGAGTCAACCCCAGTTGGTATTAATTCAACACCCAAGTGGGATTTGAACTCAGGACCTTCAGATCCCAAGCCCACCACCCCAACATGAATGTGATGTCTGTGATCATTGTTCAGCTGACAACAGTGTTCACTCACAAACTTGGGCAGAGTTTCATTCTGAAATTACCCCCACCCCTCCCCCATTATATTTTTATTTTGCAATTTTAAACATGAACAATAAGAATAATAAATTCTTTGTCATATACATATTTCTACATACACACACACACACGCATGCACACACGCACGCACGCACACATACATACATACATACATACATATTGTTGCAGTTCTGCAAAACGACATGCCTCGAAGGAAATGGCATCAAACATAGTGATCCCAAGGCAGTTATCTCATTAGTCTTCGTGCAGTCAGACCTTCCCCTCGTGTCTAATGGGTTAACGGGACGAAGTGCGTTCTGTGGGTCTTATAGCAAGGTCTTATAATTATATCTCTATCTTCCATTCATTCCTGATTTTCATTCCAAACCTTTCCTTTTGTCCATAATACAAATTGAAGCAGGCACCACACCCAGGCAGCCACCCCATGAGAGACTCTCCACCAACACTGTACAGGACGCACATGGCACGCCCTTTCATTCGAATCTGCATGCCGATTTACAACGGCGTCTCACCTTGCTCCACCTTCGCTCACCACCTCAAACACCAGCATCTCCCGCACACAGGAAAAATCAACACACACCGCCGCATAGATACAATTTGCCACCAAACGAGCGTGCTGCGCAGCCCAGGCCACTCGGATCACGTGGTGTGGGGATGGACAGAGCATGTTCACAGCACCAACCACAACTAACCATGGGTGGCCCGAACGGGCATGCGGGACCGACACGACCTTCGTCCAGTCACCAGAACATGGCCCGGGAGTTCGGTGCAGGGCTCCAGGCTGTGTCGCGCCGGATGTGCGAATGAGGCTGCTTCCGACGCCTGAAACCTGGCAGAGTGGGGCTGGGATCCAATGGAAAGGCGCAATTCGGTGGCGGCGCGTCGCTTCAGGTCATCGCCCCACCCTTCACCCGGGGATTATAAATGGCGGATCGCAAAGCCGTCCGCCCCCTCTCTCCTCCCTCTTACCTGCCTGCCCCACACTGTCTCTACCTGTTTGCTGCGCCCACTTCTCCAACTCTTTGCTCCGCGCTCTCTTCACTGTATCTCATTGTCTGCTTGTCACTGCACTTGCACTCGGGATTGGTATGTGACAGACGTTCTCCTGGACCAGTGCGGAGCACACAATTCCACGAGCCCGGCAAAGTGATCAAGCAAAAGAATAACATGCCGACTCTTAAGGTGGGATCCCTCAAGTGGAGCGTCCCCCAAAGCATCCTGGGTTGCGTGGTCGGCTGACCGTGCCAGGTATTGAGAGGCCGTAAGTTCTCCTCTGCGCTCCTTCCTTCTGGCTAACTAATCTTCATTGGGTTTATGTGTGTGTATGTGATGTCGCCTGTCGTAGCCTAAGTTAATATCGAGGAAGATATAACGGGATAAGTCTGCTCTGTGTCTGCTTTTGTAAATTGCATGCCTTTTGTCGCATCCCACAATTTCCTTGCTATCCCTGCTGTACATAATCATAAACCCCATTCACTGTGCCACATACCTTTCCTAGCTAACTGTAAATAAATGCTTTGTGTAGAAATGTTCCCACCTCGTTTTAGTCTTTTCCTTCATTGGTCCAGCATGGTCTGTATCCTAGCCAAGCCAGGACGTTATCCCCCAACGATCTGTTTTCAAGCTGGTACGTCCTTGGCAGTTACGCTCGGCTGCATCTGATCCGGTAAGGTGATCTGGTTTGAACAAGGCATGCCGAGGGCGTGTCCTCCTACCTAAAATGGTCATTATATCACGTGACCATTTTAGGTAACTGGTTTCCATTAGATGGAGGACCCTAAGTCACGTGGTTGAGCTATTGGTATTCAGGGTCGATTATCGACCCGTCGCATCATGGAATTATCCATGTGCGATGGCCTGCGATTCAGGAGAGTCTTGTGGGGACCCGTGGTAGCTTTTCCCCCCTCGTGGTCTTCTTGCCCCAACACCGGGTCCGCAACAGTATGTATTGTGTGTTTATAAATATATATTTTTATATATTGTTACGGATTTCAGAATCAGGTCTGATGAATGCATCCACACATCCAGGTCCTCAGGCAGTTATT
Source organism: Eptatretus burgeri (assembly GCF_056783735.1). Lineage (NCBI taxonomy): Eukaryota > Metazoa > Chordata > Myxini > Myxiniformes > Myxinidae > Eptatretus > Eptatretus burgeri. The sequence continues at coordinate 62,783,510 of NC_140971.1, forward strand.
TCCTTAAATGCATGTTCAGATTAGCCCCATCCCCATGTCTAATGGGATTGTAAATGTGATGCGTTGAGAAGGGTAAAGAATATATTCCCTCTCTTATGGGAAGCTTTTTTCTTTACGACAGACACGTTTACACACATTTCTTTTGCGAGCTCTGACGCCCACCCTTATTTTTCCTCAGCAACGTTCTTTCGCGAGCTCTGATGCCCACCTTTTTTGAGAGCGCACGGGTCGTCATGGTAACCGTGCGCAAGTGGGGTGGGGAACCATGCGCAAGTGGGTTGGGGTGAGCTTGCGGCTGACTGTGCCGCCGAGATGGCCCACAGATATAAAACGAATTGGAGGTCCGTTCTGAGGAGGAAAGCAGAGGCAAGATAAATGAAAGGAAAGCGGAGGCGAGAGAAAGAGGAGGGAGAAGAGAATGAGAAAGAAAGCGAGAGTTGACGCACGTGAGGGAAGAAGTGAACCGGAGAGAAAAGTGAGAGGAAAAGGGCGAGAGAAGTGAAAGGAAAAGAGAGAAGTAAGAGGAGGCAGAGAGAAGAAAGAGAAAGAAAGCCAGAGAGGAAAAGGAGGAAGCGTGCAAGCCCGCAAGTGCGCAAGCGAGCGTGTGGTACGCGTGTGGGTGTGAGCAGCACCGACGAGTGAGGCACGGGTCAGTCACCGACGGACCGTATGGGTCACTGGACGTCACCAGTTTCTTGAAGTGTGAGGACGTCACTGGGTCTAAACCCGCGACAGACGATCTCGGTGCCCTCCCAGACGTCGATTGGCGTTCAAGGCTGTTCGCGAGAGGGTGCATGGCAAGGCTGGGTGCTGGCGACAGACGTGACACGCACGCACACATTTCAGGGTGTTTTCACTTCTCGGACGACTACTTTGGTGAACGAGACGATTCTTCCCCCCTGAATGATCTGTTGGGTACCCATGTCTGTGTTTAGCTGTAAGTCAGTCAACCCCCGATAAGCATCTTGCTCTTTGTCTCTTTTCTGGTATTTTGATTGATTTTGCTTTGAAATTAATTCATTTATTTACCTCAGAAAATAAAAAGTTCTTTTTATTTATTTATTTTATTATTAATAAATCATTTGTCGATTTCCAACCTGTCCGTGTTTGTCCTTTCCTTCCATTGGTCTAGCATTGTCCGAACCTCGATAGCCTGGGAGGTAATTACCACAGATTTGACCAAAAATAGTCGGCACGCACCAGCGTTAAAACGATCGGCCGCCCTAATTAAAACCTAATCGAGATAACATTGGTGCTTTGCCGAGGGTGCGCTCCCCGCTAATGTAATCACGTGACCTCTAGTAAAACGGCATAATTAGACAGTGGACACTGGAACTCGTGGTTGACTGGGTGGCGTTCGTGGTTTTAAAACAACCCACCGTACCACAACATTAATTGTGAGCAGTGGCGCCAGGTCTGGCTCTTCCGAAGACAACCAGGGATTAATCCCCCCCCCCATGAGTGACAAGCTGGTGTCTCGGTACCCGTGGCCGCAACAATATGTATATATATATATATATATATATATATATATATATATATATATATACATATATATATATATATATATGTACATATATATATATATATATATATATATATATATATATATATATATATATATATATATATATATATATACATGTACATATATATATATATATATATATATATATATATATATATATATATATATATATATATATATATATATATATATATATATATATATATATATATATATATACACAGCTCTGCAAAAAAAATGAGACTACTCCAAAAAAAATTTAAATCAACATCTCTACATGTATGGCAGCCATTCCATTCCAGTGTCTGTTGAATTCCAACACAGGCACAGCTCATTCTACTTAGTGAGGTACTGTTTAGGTGATCACCTGAACCGAATCTTATTTAACAAGGAAAAGAATACAAACCACTGCTGTGGTAATCACTATCCTCTTGCGATAGGACCAGCTGGATGGCAAAAACAGTGCTAGTAGTACCTCAAAAGTAATTGGAATCAAAAAAATAACTATTGACCATGCTAAAAGAGTTGAAAAGAAAAATTTTGAGTGAGGAAAAGAAGGGTTCAATTATGGCTTTACTGGCAGAGCGATACAGTGAGCATCACGTTGCTTCCATCCTTAAAATTTCAAAGACGGCGGTTCATAAGAACCAGGTCAAGCAGCAGACATTGTGGACAACAAAGCTACAGACTGGCAGAGGGCGAAAACGACTTTCCACTGACCGGGATGACCGCCAACTCATTAGAATGTCACTCAACAACCGTAGGATGACATCAAGAGACCTACAAAAATAATGGCAAACGGCAGCTGGGGTGAAGTGCACGGTGAGGACGGTTCGAAAAAGGCTCCTAGGGGCAGGGCTGAAGTCGTGCAAAGCTAGAAAAAAGCCCTTCATCAATGAGAAGCAAATAAGAGCCAGGCTGAGGTTTGCAAAAGACCATAAGGATTGGACCGTGGAGGACTGGAGTAAGGTCATCTTCTCTGATGAGTCCAATTTTCAGCTTTGCCCAACACATGGTCGTCTAATGGTTAGATGCAGAACTGGAGAGGCCTACAAGCCACAGCGTCTCACACCCATTGTAAAATTTGGTGGAGGATTGGTGATGATCTGGGGGTCCTTCAGCAAGGCTGGAATCGGGCAGATTTGTCTTTGTGAAGGACTCATGAATTAAGCCACGTAAAAGGTTGTCCTGGAAGAACACTTGCTTCCTTCTGCTCTGACAATGTTCCCCAACTCTGAGGATTGGTTTTTCCAGCAGGACAATGCTCCATGCCACACAGCCAGGTCAATCACAAGGTGTGGATGGAGGACCATCAGATCAAGAGGCTGTCATGGCCAGCCCAATCTCCAGACCTGAACCCCATTGAAAACCTCTGGAATGTGATCAAGAGGAAGATGGATGGTCACAAGCCATCAAACAAAGCTGAGCTGCTTGAATTTTTGCGCCAGGAGTGGAATAAAGTCACCCAACAGCAATGTGAAAGACTGGTGGAGAGCATGCCAAGACGCATGAAAGCTGTGATTGAAAATCAGGGTTATTCCACAAAATATTGATTTCTGAACTCTTCCTAAGTTAAAACATGAGTATTGTGTTGTTTAAAAATAAATATGAACTTGTTTTGTTTCTATTATTTGAGGTCTGAAGACACTGTATATATTATATATATATATATATGTATATATATATATATATATATATATATATATATATATATATATATTTGCATATATATGTATATATATGATTTATAATATATGAAATGCTGCACAGGCCTGGTTTCCTATAATTATGGCTGGCTTGGCTGCAATAGAAGACCCCCCCAGTGGCACTATCCACAGAGTACAGGTGGTTCGCCAATTGTTTGATGAGGATGACACTGATGTTATTGACATGTGAAAGAGGCAGAGAGATGTGTTGAGAAATGTGATGATTTTTTTGTATGGGTTTTTTGGATAAAAAGGTGCCTTCTCAGTCACCAGATCTAAACGCAATTGAGCATTTGTGGGATATTAAGGAACGACACCTGAGACAGTATTTCACACCTCTATCAAACAGGTGTGAGTTGATTGACTTTCTCATGGAAGAATGATGCTGCATCCCTCCTGAAGAATTCAAGACGCTGGTGGACTCTATGCCATGGTGCATACAGGCTGTACTGACCACACGTAGTGGCCCAACACCATATTAAGTGACTTTAAATTGGTGTTTGTTTGTTTGTTTTTGTCCACTTCCCGTACGCCAAATCAAGATAACTGTCGTGGCATAGAGCAGCTCATGCACACGAGTAAGCTCCTGAGTGTACATGATTACACAAAGTGACCCACGTCCGCCAAAAGGTGCTACACCTTGACCCTCGATTTGTTCTGACTCACCATGGTTGAGGCGGCACTTGTGGAGGAACGTCACACTACTTACGTCATTCAACAAGTGCATGCACCACATTGGTGTGAGAATGCGTCATGGCTCGGTCTTACTGAGCTCATTCATGGAATGATCAGACTATATGCTGGGGGTGTTTTTGCTTACGCAGATGAGAATTAAGTGCTTTGGGTTTGTTGGGATTTTTTTCTTATTAATAAGTGACATCAATCGGGGTAGCTTATTTTAAAGGAAATATGTTACTTGAATATTTAAAGGTAATGGGAAAATGTTAATGAAAACGTTTTTCTAAAATTTTTGACATATTGGAAATTTTAAACAAGACCCACATTGGGGACAAACAAAAGGAAGACCATGAGTTCGGCAAAGCTAGTTCGCATGGAGGAACAGTGGAAGAACAGTGTAAATGTTGAAAAGAGTACCAAATGGTAGTTTGAGGTATGTTCACCTGTTAAAAGAACGAGATCCTCACAATGGTTCAAGGCAGGCTAATTTATTTTTTCAACGGAATTATTGGTCTCCATGAAGGCTTCAAGGTGGGTCTGCCTTGTCGGACAGGATAAGCAAATAAATATTAACTTTTGGGTTTTCAACATCCAAGTTTTGATGAATACAAGGAGAATTGTAATTTTACGAAATCGTACGCACCTTTATTGAAAATGTATTTTTTTGTGCATCTCATGTATCTTGTTCAAGGAAATGTTTGAATGCCACGACACCAGGTTGTTGTTTTGTGGTACATTCTTCATGTTTTATCAAACTGTACAAATCCGCATTATTTATAGTTCTATTAATTTGTTAAAACACAGAAAATAATTTTTACCATTCGCTCTCAAATGGTAATAAAACAGGTCACTGCCACTCATACACGTAGAAACAGCTCAATCTTCTCTCAGGAGTAATGTCCAAACAATGTATTTATTTGTGAACAATACATCCGCATGCAGCTGTTTGACGTCACAATGCCACTATTGTCAATGCAGGGATATTCAAGGGATGTGACATAAAAGGAGGACATTTAGTCCATCATGCCTGTACTCTATCATCACCACATTAATTCATCTAATCGCTAATCCACTTGAATTCCATGGTTTAATGAGAACAGTGAGGGTCGTTACAAGGACATCACCAGGGCGTTTTTTCCCTTAATTTTTTTTTTAATGGAATGAGTGGAGAGGGTGGATGGGGGAAGGTGATGGAGGGTTGAAGGGTGAGGAAAGAACATGCACCAACAGCACATTCCCTTTATTATGAGACCCTCTCGCAGACATCACAATCAGTACATATGTATACAGTCACCCATCCATGCACAGGCTACCCACGTGTCATGCTAATATAGCTGTATCCCTGTATCCCCCAAACCTTTGAAGTACCTATCTAATTCAAGTTTAACCTTTACTGTTTACACTGCCACAACCTTTTCAGAGATATATATATATATATATATATATATATATATATATATATATATATATATATATATATATATATATATATATATATATATATCTATATATATCTATATATATATATATATATATATATATATATATATATATATATATATATATATATATATATATATATATATATATATATATATATATATATATATCTTCTTCTTCTTCTTTCGGCTGCTCCCGTTAGGGGTCGCCACAGCGGATCATCCGTATGATCCGCGTAGTGATTTGGCACATGTTTTACACCGGATGCCCTTCCTGACGCAACCCTCGTCGCCTCTTACGACACAGGGATAATATATATATATATATATATATATATATATATATATATATATATATATATATATATATATATATATATATATATACACACACACACATATACATATATATATATATATATATATATATATATTAATATATATGCACATATATATATATATATATATATATATATATATATATATATATATATATATATATATATATATATATATATATATATATATATATATATATATATATATATATATATATATATATATATATATATATATATATATATATAAATACATGTAAATATATATATATATATATATATATATATATATATATATATATATGTAAATATAAATATATATATATATATGTAAATATATATATTGTTACGGATTCGCGCCCGCCGGCATGCTGACGGCCACGTAACTCGAATCGCGGCACGTCGCCCACCGGACGGACAATCCAGTCGTGACCCTCTCGGACTAACGCCGGGAACCAGTCACGGGTGGACCTTTCGGTCTCACCGCGATCGAGCCAATCAGCCCCCGCGTGGGATAGGGTTGCTCGCCAAATTCGACCTACCTAAGTACCCACACGGAGGGTAGACCGGGCGATCGCACCTCGCCGCAGGTCGACTTCGGACACGGGCCACTTAAGCGACCCGTTCCGTACTATCGGGATAACCGAGCGGTGTTATCGTCGGCCTCGACGGTTCGATTAATTATCGGGCGTATTCAGCCCACTACCAACCCTTTACGTGAAGCAAGATGAGGATTCAATGAAGGAAATGACGAAGCGAAGCGGGAAATAGTTCAACACAAAGCACATTCATTCGCGACGAACGGAAAGCACACATATTCAATTCCACCAAAAGCACATAGAAAAGAAGAGAAACACAATGCAATTCCACCAAAAGCACATAGAAGGAAAAGAAAGACAATGCAATTTTACACAAAAAGCAAATGCGACAATGCAGATCTAATACCGATTACGCGAGCACACGGCAACACTTATACAATTTTACTTCACAGACGGCGCCGACAACACATATCCAAAACCAAGAAAAAGAACCCTCAAGGATGAGGCGGGCCTGAGGCCGAGACCGGGTCGGGCCTACCCGTCTGGTGATGAGACGCGGAGCGGCGATGGTGCCTCAACTCCGCGGGCCTCGCGGACAGTGTCTGGTAGGGGGTGGGAAAAGGGGCCCCTTGGTCGCACTATCTCAGCGCGGGGGGAAACAGGAGGGGGTTGCTGATGCTCGGGGTATAGAGGATTCCTACTCTGCCTCGAGTCCCGCAACGAGCATCTCCACCTCGGCCAGGTCGCGCCGTCGGCCTCCCTGGGGTGCAGCTCCCTGCACGACGCGAGCACCCCCTCGTCTGCCCTCGCCGCCTCTCCACAGCTCCGTCCCCTCCGCTCCGACTCCAACGCACACGACGACGACCAGCTCCTTCTTGCTCCTTCTTCCCACTCCACCGCCCGCGAAGTCTTAACTCTTATCCACTTGACTGACGAACGCGGTCACTTATATCAGCCCCGTGGCTTCGCTCTCTCATCTTTGACCCCCTCCCTTCGACCTTTCATCTCGCTCCCCATTGGCCCGAGAAAAAGTGGGCGTGAATGCTTTTTGATCCATAAATTTGCATATATCGATCGCCCTCCAACGCCCTGGGGGCGGGGCCAAATCGCCCCTCGCTCACCGATTGGACGGAACAAAAGTGGGCGTGTGTCGTTTTTGATCCGTTTTTGAAGTGGAAAATCCGTGGTTTTGTACACGCTGTTCGGCGCGCGCCCTGCACGAGTCCAACACCGGTACCCACAAGCGGCGCAAGAACGGTGGCGATGCGACGGTTGCGAGGTGTGACGTGAAGCGGCGCCGCGGTGGGTGGTTGATGTTGTGGTTGTAACAATGGCGGTTGGTCCAAATTAAAGATAGTAAAAGAAAAACGGCTATCCTGAAGAGTCGCAGCACGCATAAATGACATGTATTCCCACTAGACAACGGGTTTGGGCCTAACTACACATATACTTACCGAGATATCTCACCTAAGGGAGCTGAATGGTGGTTTGCGAATTTGGTAACCACAACAATATATATACATATATATATACACACATATATATATATACATATATATATTTTTTCATATATTTTTATTCATATATTTTTTTATATATATATTCATTCATATATTCATATATTTTTTCATATATTTTTTTCATATATTTATTTGGTTTTTATATGAAAATATATGATTATTAAAAATATTAATAAAATAAAAATATATTATTAAAAATATATGAAAATTCATATATTTTTCCCTAAAAAATAAACCTTTTTATCCCAAGCTGTTGAATTCTCTGCTGTTGAAATATCCAAAACAAGTAAGTGAATGGACATTTTAATAGCCTCCCACTTTAGCCAAGGAGCACTTTTTTTAAAAATAACCAATGCATATTGTTTAGCTCACTCATTGAACCTATAAAGATTTGTTCATTCTCAAATTCCTTCAATAGTTCAATTTTCTTTGCACAATAATCCCCATCGAAAATATTTTAAAATAAAACATTTGAATCTTTATATTTTTTTCAAGATACCCCTTTTGTGTCATTATGAAATGATACAATTCTCTCATTGATCTCATCTGACCACCTCCTGAGTTGCATATCATTTTGAGATTGTAGTAAAATATTTTTCCATTGTTCAATTGATAACCATCAAAGTTTTCAGTCCATTCAAAGGATTTTTTTTTCTTTACATCCTCTAACTTACGAGTTTTTTTTAATTGATTCGCTTATTTGTTTTATTTACCTTTGTTTTAGTTATTTTTTCAATAAAACTTATTTGATATTTTTCACATTCATTATGTTTTCCATTTATATACCAAGACTGAGATTTTCTTCACTCTTTAGTTTGATTAATACTTGGTTCGACCATTTATATATTGTGAAAAAGGCGGCGGTAGCCCTTAAAAACCCTAACCCATATTCTATTTTGTTAAAACTTGTATCTATATGGAACACAATCTATTCTATCTACTCTATGATTAAATATTCACTCTATCATACAATATCCATATGGAACAGAATCTATTCCATTATCTAAAATAAATCTCTTCTCATCAAAGGCTCCTAATGCCTTTTTATTTACTTCTTCACTATTTATCTTTTGTTTATAACTTATTATTGTATTCAATTTCCTATATTCTTCTTTCTTATTCATCAAACAATTATAATAATTTCTAAAAGTTATTGATTTCTTTATTACATATTTCTTTATTCCCTTTAACCTTTTATCAATCTGATCACCATACTTATAAGCATATGCCTTTGCTCTCAATCCAATAAACTCACTCATTACTTTTCCACCCAACTCATCCTTAAACTTACCAATAACATTTTCATTCTTTTTTGAAAATAACTAACTCTTCTTCCGAAAATTACTTGTATCATATACTCCAATATTTTTCTTCATATCTTCATAAACATCAGTTTTTATATCGAGAATAAAACTATCAGTGTTCATATACAACAATGAAACATTTTCACGATACTCTTTCTTTAAGTCATTATCCAAATAATCATACATCAATATATTTGATAAATCAAGAACTGCTGTCCAATATAAATTGGTTTATCCATTACAATACCTTTCTTTTCCATATGAATAGCAGAAAAGTTCTCTGAAAAAACCTCTTCTCTCAAAACTTGGTTTATTTATCAATCTCGAAGCTTCTTTCCAAGATGTTGCAAATCTAATGTTTTGCCTGTTTCTAACATTCTCCATTGTATTTCCAAAGACAGCATTATTCATCAATTTATAGAATTCCCCTTCAAATTTTACTTTTGTATTTGTTCTTATATCTGTATTGAATTTAATCTACCTTTTCATCCAAGGACTTTGTTTAAATTTTAAAACTCGATGAATTTTAGATACTCTCAATCCTTCTCCCAAAAACTGTTTCAAGCTTCTCTGATGCAAAACATATCCCTCTTTATCATAGAATGTTGTTAATAACTTTTCTGTTGATTTACCTTCATATATTAAAACTTTTATGATAATCACTTAACCATTCTTTCTTTGGGGTTTCTTTCTCACATGCAGAAGGAATGTCTTTATGCTTATTATGAAGATCACTTGGGTACCTCAAATCAACTTCAAAATAATAACCTTCTTCTTCCTCATTCAATTCCTCTTGAGAAGAAATAACAATATTCATCAAAACCTTTTCATAATCCTTTTTTTCCACCAGCTCAAATTTACCATAAGGCAGAGATTGAGACATTGCCCATCCATACAAATTATTAGCATCAAAATACATCAAATAATTACTATCTTTTTGACTATCATAATTTGGAAGATATTTATTATTTGCTTTCGCATATCTTTTTGAACATACTTGTGATATTCCATCTCTCTTCGACTTCTCAATCATCAAAAGCATATCCACATTACTGATTAAATCTATATCTTGTTCTGTCATTTTCAACATTGCACTCCAAGCTAAACCAGGAGCTGTGAAATAGTGGGCAGGATCTAATCCATAACAATTTTTATTATGACAGAGTGATCTAAAAGCTTCAAACACATCAGCTAACAATAAAACATCTGTTTTTAGATACAAATCATGACATTCTCCAAGGTTCTTTATCTTAAATATTTTCCAAATTTATTGTGCGTATTTATATTCCTCATCACTTATCTCTTCTTCATAAAGGTTATTCTAGAAACTTTATTTTGAAGGAAGTTGTGTTTCTTTAAATCTCATAAATGAATCCATATAATCATAAGGATAAATTCCCTTACTTGTAAGAATTTTCTCTTTACTTTGAATTTAATTCATTGTTCGAATTTCCTCTCAAGTTAGAATTCCCTCTTTAATCAGAATTTCATCTTTAATCAGAATTTCCTCTTTAGTTAGAACTTCATTCATTGTTCGAATTTTCTTTATAATTAGAATTTAATCTTCAGTTAGAATTTCTTCATTAATTTCCTCATCAAGTAGAATTTCCTCTTTCCTTTGAATTCTTTCTTTAATCTGAATTTCCTCTTTCGTTAGAATTTCCTCTTTTGGAAAGAATGAATTAAGATTTGGAGAATAACCCGTGGAGCTTAGATTTGATGCTCGGTAGGCTAGTGGTGCTCCCATAAACTTGTAAGAATCTAGAAACCTAATACGAGTTAAAGGTTTTGTGAATATCATTTTTGTAAATGAAATATACTGTTGACTTGTGTTTGTTATGGCAGAAATATTCCCTGGTGTTTTTGAAAGTTCATTTATAAATAGATGTGTATCGCATTTATAAATAGATGTTGGCGCTGTTGTGAAGAAAGACTGGAATTAAAGAAGGAAATTTATAATAAAGATTTCAACAGGAATGAGCGGGACCTCTATATTTACCAGTAAGATGACAATGATCCCTAACTTTGACCTCTCCCTCAATTTCCTCCTCACAAATATGGCAGATATTGTTCTTTCTAAATTCTAATTTTTCTTCTTCGGTTAATTTCATCGGTTCATTTGTTTTGTTCATTAATTTAGTTAGTCTTATACAATCCTTTTCTAATTGTTTTACAAAATCTTGTGAAGCTTTTTTTCCACTATAATGTTCAAGTTTATTCAACTTTTCTCCAACAGATGATTTGATATAATAACAGAAACCACACGGAATATGTTTTTGATATTTATTTGTATATGATTATTTTGGATTAGGAGAAGCAGTATTTATCTTTTTAAGGATACATTCAAAATCTGCGTATAACACAAATGGGTGCATGATAGATTTATTATTATCTTCATGAGAAATCTTTTCACCAGGTTTTGACATTGTAATTACAGCTGATTTATGATTACTACAATATTTTGAATGTTGTTCTAATCGTTCTTTTGTATGAAATGAATTAAGACATCGCTTACAAGGATATATTTTGTTTGCTGTTCTGAATACCTGAGAAGAGATTAATCTTGATAAATTAATGATGTATGTATAATGTGAATTATTTTCAACACTAAAATATAAAATATCAATGTGTGTTTCTTCATTTCTCTCTGTAATCTTTAATACCTGAACTTTATTCTCTCTAGTTAATCCATATACATTAATAGGAAGATTATTCTTTTTCTCAAATTTAGGAATATCTGTTGGTGGCATTGGGAATTTAAAATCTTTAATGTCCAAGGTATTCTCATATTTCATATATTGTTTTACTCTTTCTGAATTACAATTTGGTGGATGGAAGTGAGCAAGAACAGACCAGAGAAAATGTTTATAATCGTTGTTCTTAATATTAACAACTGCCTTCTTTAGTTTTATTTCTTTTGGTTGTTCAATATAAGAAGAAGTTTTAAGAGGGTCTGATTTTAGAATGTGTAGATCCAAAAAGATGCTTTTTAAAATATTAAATCCACTTCCTACCACTGTATTATCAACATCCTCCTCTTGTCTTGATAGTTCTTCATAAACCCCACTATTCAGAAAATCTTGAAATGATGTTATAAAATGAAGATCTGTTCTCATATAAGGAGTTTGTTCTTCATCTTGTCTTTTCATATTCATTTTCACTCCCATATAAAACTTAAAAGTTTTCATTTCTTTTAATATCTTTTTAATAACTTTTTCAACATCAGGTTTCACTATGTCAATTGATTCAGCTATTGATGATGGACCAGGTTCTCCAAATTGAAAAATCCTTATTTTAATATGATTCTTAAAAGCTCCATCTGTGTTTTCAATATAATAGTCTCCCTTTACTTTAAACTCATTCTTCTTGTGTTTTTGTGATTTAAGGTGATTCTTATAACTACTCTTCAAAACATCCTTTAAGCATATATCACAATGTTTTGTTTCCAACTCAAGAGGAGATATTTCTTTGAAAAGATTGAATGTGTGTTTGTTGGTTTGAAGGTGTTTTTTTATAATATTTATATTCATGATTACAAACATCGCAGTATGTTGTATTCACCATATTTATATCGTAAAACTGCTTAAAATAAAATTTTCTTGATGAAAATTTAGTGTAATTTATAGGTGAATCTGTGCTGAAAAAAAATTTATCCTCCAACTTTTTTCACTCATTAAATACAATGTTTCAAGACACAAAAGACAAGTTTTGATCAATCTCTTCATTTGTAAAATATACTGAGAAATATGTCAAGGATGTAAAATTGAACAAAGATAAATATAACAACTATTGGATAAAAACAATTAAGTTAAATAATATGAGTTCTTCAATTTCCTTCAGTGGAAGGGCTTTTAGTATACCTGGAAGAACATCAATTAAAGTATCTCAAAGAAAAGTTTCTCCACTCCTTCTGGTAATATATTCAAAACAAGAAAAAGCAATGAAACAAGAAAAAGTATCAAAAAATAAAAACCTTATGGATGAAGCTTTAGAAAGAAAAGATAAGACCATTAGTAATATGCAAGGAGAAATTTGCATTTTTTTCAACAACCCTAAAGATGTAAATCTTGATGAAATAAAGGATGTTAATATATCAGGTGAAATGACATTTCGTTCAATAGTAGTAAAGAATCATTTTAAAATTACCTTTAATATAAAAAACGTTGTAGTTGAATCTGTTCATGAAAAAAAATTATATAGATATAGATGGTAATGTTTTTTCTACCAATTAAATACGAGTCATTATTCAACTGAAGATTTTGAAGATTATGAGAGTGATTATGATACCGAGAGTTTGTGTTCAAACGACAGTTATGATACTGAGAGTTTGTGCTCAAACGATAGTTATGAAAGTAGTTTTAAAGATGATTCGAGAAAGTATTGAAGATGATATCGAAGATGATACCGAAGATGAATTTCAGTTTAAGTAAAGTTTTACTTCATAAATATGCTAGATTTTGAGCCTCTTGAATTCCCTGATTCTCCATAGGACAAATTTGAGAATTGTGCTGCATGTGATAGAGTGGGATTAAACACAGAGTCAAAAGCCTATCAACAATGTATATTCTGTGATTATCTTCTAATTAATGATAATAAAAAATATAAAAAGGAAAATAATTATTTCAGATTTACACCAAAAATGAATTACTTTACAAGAGTGATCAGAAAAATGAATGTAAAGTATGAGGGTGATAACACACCTTTCCTTACAAGGGAAGAAACTGAATGTATTAGAGAAATGTTCAAAGGATTGTTGTTCTATATTATTCACGATTGTCATTTTCAGTGAAATATCAACATAAGATATTGCATAAATAAAATAATGGATTATCTTGAAATTAAACCCGAACTTAGGTTAAAATATAGAGTTTCTAAAAAAGCCAACAATAAATTAAATAACCTGTTTCCAAATACAGTATATAAATGAATGATTTTTTACCCATTTGCGAAAATAAGATAAAATTTAACAATCATAAAAATCTTCCAAATTCATTAAGATGTCTCATAGTTGGTTCAAGCAGATGTGGAAAAATCTGCTTACTTTTGAAGATGCTCCTGACTCCCAACTTTTTAGATTAAGATAATTTAATAATTTTCACAAAGTCGAGTTTTCAACCAGAGTATCAACTACTCTCACAAGGTTTTAATGCTGGTCTTCAAAAAGAAGATATAATCGGTTTATTTAAACTTCAAAAAAACCGAAATGATGATAACATTGAAGATATAATACAACTTTTTTGTGATACACAGAGATGTAAAAAGAAATCAAAACCGATAACTTGTATTCTTAGTGATAATACGGATGATATACCGTCTCCCCAAGATTTGGATAAATCAAAAAAGAACCTTGTTATCTTTGATGATTGTGTTAATGAGAGAAACCAAACGGTAATGGAGAGCTACTACACAAGAGGGAGACATTCTTCTTGTAATTGTATTTATCTTAGTCAATCGTACTTTCAACTTCCTTGTCGTTCCATCAGAAACAATGCTAATACTTTTATTTTATTCAAGTTATATTCAATAGATATAAACTATTTTTGAAGAGATAATTGTTCTACATTATGCAGTAAAAAGGAATTTGGGGATTATATGAAGCACACGACTGAAAAATATAAATATATTGTTGTGAAACAAGATGAGATATTAAATGATATTTTCCAATAAATAAATGGATGCGAAAGAAAGAGCAAGATTTAAGGAACATCAAGAGTTGGTTTCAAAAGTTGTAAAACAACAGGAAGACATAAAGAAGAAACGCAGACAGAAACTAATGGGCAAAGAAGCATTTGAAAGAAAACGAGAATTTTTTTAAACCACTTTTAAAAACTTCCCAAGAAAAAATTATAGATGTTTCCACAGTTCTCACAGTAGAATATCCTCCTAAAAAACTTTAAATGTTAAAAGATTTCAGTCAAATAACGGAGGAAGAATTAGAGCATATAGGAGAATTAGAATATGATGATGAAGGTTTATTTCAATAACTGGAAGAGATTAATCAACCCCCTGATTATATTGTGAATGCTCTTCAAAACACTGAATATTCAGCGGATTGAAAAACCAAAGCAAGACTTATTCCAACAGAACAACCAGCAATATTTCATCTTGTTCAAGAAAAGGTATTGATATTTAATGATGAATTAAAGTTCTTGGGTTCTACTCAACCCCCTGTTAAACTAACTCTGAGATTAATGTTTCTTCTCACAAAAGATGGAAGACAAGGTTCAACTGTGAAGGATGAATCAAAGTATATTGATAAACCATTGGAAATGAAAAATAATGATGATAGAGTATATATTGATCTGCTGAACACTCTTAATTATAGGGTTAGTATTTCTGGTAAAAGTAGGAAGAATGTGAAGGAGAAACACATTATTCAGGCTTTAAGTATCCTTGGTTCAGGTGTTAGTTTTCTTCCAAATGACCCATCACAATTAGTTAATAGACAGTTATTGTTGTTAGGTAGTAAGAAGGCTGGAAATAACAATTGTTTTAATGAAGCATCAGCCATTTTAGACCAGTTGATGAACATGAAAATAATTAATAAATATCAATATAAAGACATTTTATCTCATATTAAATAAGATGAGAAGCACAATCCTTAGTTTCAATTTCACAACAAGCGACCACACATCTTCATTTCCATACCCACTACAACTTGACACAACAAAAGAATATGAGGCATCTTTATTGTCCATGGAAACTTATAATACCTTATTTAATATTTGTGAGAAAAATGACAAGTTGAGTTATAATCCGAGAAGTGGATACAAAACGATAACAGATAACATATGAGATTTCTCAAATATCTTCCGAAATTGTTCGTCTTATGAAAGAACAGGGTGATGAACCATAAAATATTGTCATAGATATTCAAAAACATACTTCAAAATCAACGATTAAAGTTAAAAATAACTACAAGGTTGATTTCACAATTGATAATTCATTTAGAGAGTTATTGGGTTTCTCCTCAAAAAAGATTGAAACTAATGGGACGTTTTACAGTGATAATGTCATTCAAATATCCTCAGGAATAAATTCGGTATTAATTCACTGTGATTTGATTGATGGTGCTTATAATGATGGAATAAAAACAAACACAATATTTTCATTCAGCGCATACTCAACCCCAATTGGTTATAAATTTGATATGGAACCCAAAAATTTGGTTTATCTCCCTGTGTCAGGAAAAACCATACACAGAGTAAATGTTAGGATAACCGACCAAGATAATCGTATGATTTCTTTTAATGGAGAAGTGATATCGATCAGAATTCACTGACGTGAAGTTTTCCAATAAATAAATACGATGGTTATTGTGAGGAAACACGAATTGGGAAAATATAAAATAATTACAGGGGATGGGATGTTCCTTTCCCCAAACTACAAGGGTGAAGGTATGTATCTTGGTAGAGGATACTATAAACCTAAGAGACAAAGGGGTGTTGGACATCAATTTAGAGGAGATGGGATAATCGATACTCTAATGGGTATCAGTTCAACTATTCTTAAACATAAAGCCCA